>NC_074665.1:72476353-72728853 GCF_029448725.1 Salvelinus fontinalis
GGCCATACGCACTACTCTCTGTAGCGCCCTTGCAGTTGGATGCCTAGCAGTGGCCATACCAAGCGATGATGCAGTCAGTCAAGATGCTCTCAATGGTGTAGCTGTGTAATTTTTTGAGGATCTGAGGGCCCACGGCAAATCTTTTCAGCCTCCTTAAGGGGAAGAGCCATTGTTGTGCGCTCTTCAGGACTGTTTTGATGTGTGGACCATGATAGTTCCTTAGTGATGTGGACACAGAGGAAGTTGAAGCTCTCGACCTGATACACAATAGTCCTGTCGATGTGGATGGGGGCATGCTCGGCCCTCTGTTTCTTGTTGTCCACGATCAGCTCCTTTATCTAGCTGACGTTGAGGGAGAAGTTGTTGTCCTGGCACCCCACTATCAGGTCTCTGACCTCCTCCCTGTAGGTTGTCTAATCGTTATCGGTGATCAGGCCTACCACCGTTGTGTCATCTGCAAACTTAATGATGGTGTTGGAGTCATGCGCAGCCACGCAGTCGTGGGTGAACAGGGAGTACAGGAGGAGACTAAGCACATACCCCTGAGGGGTTCCCGTGTTGAGGGTCAGTGTGGTGGATGTTGCCTACCATCTGGTTGTTGTTTCGTGTTGGTATGAATTGACTGATGATAGTTCTTAACATAGTCCAGCTCAGTACTATTTTGTCTTGGACAAGGTTTATTACTTAGGCTGTGATTCAATCCAATCAGCTGTAGATCCGCATTATAGCTTACTTGAAATTGAAAGGTAATTTCTGATTGAGCCGACATATGCAGCGTGGGGAAAAAAGGTGCGTAGCCCACAAAGCGTGAACTATTGGAGCTGTGAAAGGGGCAATCCCAAGATTCAAGTTGGGCCTTCTGCGCACCAAAACAATTCCAGAAATGTCTGAACTTCTCATCTCTACAGATATCAGATCTAGGTCCAGCAGCAATGTCAGGAAGTTCCTGTTAGGGTAAATGGCTCTCTTCTGGACTACTTTCGAAAGTGCACGATGGAGAGAGATGTGATGATACAACGTGAGGTACGCCAACACTAAGGTAGACGATCTGCTCATACGCATAATACAAGCACAAGAACCTTCCCTGGAGAGAAGTGAGAAGATGAGAAGAGCAGAGAAAACAATGTGATGGAGAGAGATTAGTGAGAGGCTTCCGTCTTATTAATATCATACATGACTGCCCGTCTCAA
This sequence comes from Salvelinus fontinalis, assembly GCF_029448725.1. Lineage (NCBI taxonomy): Eukaryota > Metazoa > Chordata > Actinopteri > Salmoniformes > Salmonidae > Salvelinus > Salvelinus fontinalis. The sequence goes on from NC_074665.1 coordinate 72,477,544, forward strand.
CTTGTGGCATTTCTATTCCTGTCAGAGAGCTAAATATAGGGACCACAATTCATTGCCTTTGCTCATTTAAGGTCCCTTTGCAGAGAGAGAGGCTGCCTGGCTGTCACATAAATCCCATACTGCCAGTCCTCTGGTGAAGAGGCTCTCTGAGAGGAGCCAGTGTCATTCTGCAAGGTAAGACTTTTGGAAGTAGTTAATGTATAACTATTTAATGTGCTTTCCAAGGACAGGCTCATGTACTGTGGGACTGGGTTGAGGTCATTTTGACAAATCCAGATGTAGTTCTAAAAGACATGATGCACGTGGAAGTTATCTTTATTAGTCTGCCTGTAAAGATATCCAATGTAGTATTAATGATTATTGACGAATATAACTTCTAAATGCCTCGTGAGCTTAGTTTAACTGTATTATCCAAAATATAACTTGTTTTACTCCTATGTTTGAAAACATAGTAAATGTTAACAAAGAGTGTATAGCCTCACAACGTGCTTAAAACTAGCTCTGTCTATTAATTTGAGTGATTCAATTTCTCTAGCGTTTTACGGAAACAATGGTGAGTGGCAGCCGACTCTTGGCATGCGGATCTTTTTTTTCACCCATCCATCACCCATTTGTTGTAATATTTGTTCTATCTTTTCTGGAGGATAAAACTGAAATTGTAACCAGCTTTGTATGGCTTGTTTAAAAAAGGGCGATACTTTAAACAAAATTTCATTTTCAATTAGTCGGAAATGAGAAGTTGTAATCTATATGAAGGCAAAAGGGCAATTTTTGAACAAAAGATTAGCCTTTCTTAATAAACTACTGGAGAACCATTTAGGGTTTAAGTATAATTTATGTATGAGTAAAGCTTTTAGTGAGGAGTTTAAAGCTTTAATATCTAACAATTTTAGCCCCCCCAAACTCATATTCATTAAATAAATAGGCACGTTAAATTTAGTCTGGCTTCACATTCCAAATAAAATGAAATATTCTTTGCTCATGACACAAAAAACGAGTTGTCTGGAGTAGGCAGCGCCATTAGTAAGTAAACTGTGATAAGACTAAAGAGTTAATCAATGTTATTTTTGCATGAATAGACACCTCTCCAAGGTTGCAGAATCGTATCTATTTTTGCAAACATTCTATTGAAATTGATTGTGGTAAATTCATTAATGTTTGAGATGTGAATACCAAGTGTAAGGGCTGTCGTTCTCCTCATCCTCGGACGAGGAGAGGAGAGAAGGATCAGTGGACCAATACGCAGCATTTGGGAAATAAGCCATCTTTTATTTCGTAACGACGGCACACGAAAACAAACACTTTTACAAAATTACAAAACAAGAAAACGACGTAGACGAAACCTGAACATAAACTTACATCACTAAACGTAAACTCACGGACAGGAACAGACTACATCAAAACGCACGAACAACCAAACAGTCCCGTATGGTACATACATCGACGACACGAGAGACAATCACCCACAAACAAACAGTGAGAACACCCTACCTAAATATGACTCTTAATTAGAGGAAAACGCAAACCACCTGCCTCTAATTAAGAGCCATACCAGGCAACCCAAAACCAACATAGAAACAGAAAACATAGACTGCCCACCCAAAACACACGCCCTGACCATAAACACATACAAAAACAACAGAAAACAGGTCAGGACCGTTACACCAAGTATGTCTACTTTACTATCTGCCCATTATATTGGTTAACTACAAGGTAGTGTAAACACTGTCTTTTAACGATTCAATACGAAATAAGGTACACTTGATCAAGATCTTCAATGAGAATGTGCAGGGATCCAGATTGCCCACTCAAGAAAAAACTTGAGTCATCAGCATACATTGACACTTTTGTTTTTATCCCCTGGATTTCTAACCCCTTGATGTTCTTATTGGATCTAATTTTACTAGCTAGCATTTCATTGGCCATAATAAATAGATATGGAGACAACGGACTGTCTTGTTTTATTCCTCTTAAAAGCTCACTACTTTCTGAGAAGTAACCATTATTTACTATTTTACCCCTGGGGTTGCTGTACATAACTTTAACCCATTGTATAAGCGATTCACTGAAATTAATGTAATCCAGGCATTTATACATACATTCTAGTCGTACTTTATCAAATGCCTTTTCAAAATCTGCTATGAAGACCAAGCCTGGTATCTTTGATGTTTCATAATGTTCAATTGTTTCAAGTAATTGTCTTATATTATCTCCAATACATCATCCATGTAAAAAAATCTATCTGATCAGAATGAACAATATCTGGTAAACCCTTTTTTATTCTATGTGCTATGCATTTCACCAGAATTTTGGCATCACAACATTGAAGTGTAAGAGGCCTCCAATTTTTTTAAATGGACGGGATCTTTATACTTACCACATGGATCCTGTTTCAGTAGTAATGAAATCAGACATTCTTGTTGACTACCTGAAAGTCTACCACTTTTATAGGAGTAAAACAAAGGTCTGATATAACACTACTGGTATACCATCAAGCCCTGGTGTTTTTCTAGACTGAGAATACAGTTGAAGTCAGAAGTGTACATACACCTTAGCCAAATATATTTAAACTCAGTTTTCCAAAATTCCTTACATTTAATCCTAGTAAAAATTCCCTGTCTTAGGTCAGTTAGGATCACCACTTTATTTTAAGAATGTGAAATGTCAGAATAATAGTAGAGAATTATTTATTTAAGCTTTTATTTATTTCATCACATTCCCAGTGGGTCAGAAGTTTACATACACTCAATTTGTATTTGGTAACATTGCCCTTAAATTCTTTAGCTTCAGTCAAAAGTTTTGGGTAGCCTTTCACAAGCTTCCCACAATAAGTTGGGTGAATTTTGGCTCATTCCTCCTGACAGAGCTGCTGTAACTGAGTCAGGTTTGTAGGCCTCACACGCTTTTTCAGTATTGCCCACAAATTTTCTATGGGATTGAGATCAGGGCTTTGGGATGGCCACTCCAATAACTTGACTCTGTTGTCCTTAAGCCATTTTGCCACAACTTTGGAAGTATGCTTGGAGTCATTGTCCATTTGGAAGACCCATTTGCGACCAAGCTTTAACTTCCTGACTGATGTCTTGAGATGTTGATTCAATATATCCACATAATTCTCCTTCCTCATGAAGCCATCTATTTTGTGAAGTGCACCAGTCCCTCCTGCAGCAAAGCATCCCCACAACATGATGCTGCCACCCCCGGGCTTGATGGTTGGGATGGTGTTCTTCAGCTTGCAAGCCTCCCCCTTTTTCCTCCAAACATAATGATGGTCATTATGGCCAAACAGTTCTATTTTTGTTTCATCAGACCAGTGGACATTTCTCCAAAAAGTACGATCTTTGTCCCCATGTGCAGTTGCAAACTGTAGTCTGGCTTTTTTATTGCGGTTTTTAAACAGTGGCTTCCTTCTTGCTGAGCGGCCTTTCGGGTTATGTCGATATAGGACTCGTTTTACTGTGGGTATAGATACTTTTGTACCTGTTTCCTCCAGCATCTTCACAAGGTCCTTTGCTGTTGTTCCGTGATTCATTTGCACTTTTCGTATCGAAGTACGTTCATCTCTAGGAGACAGAACACGTCTCCTTCCTGAGCGGTATGACGGCTGCCTGGTCTCATGGTGTTTATACTTGCGCACTATTGTTTATACAGATGAACGTGGTACATTCAGGCGTTTGGAAATTGCTCCCAAGGATGAACCAGACTTGTGGTCTACAATTTTTTTCTGAGGTCTTAGCGTATTTCTTTTGATTTTCCAATGATGTCAAGCAAAGAGGCACTGAGTTTAAAGGTAGGCCTTGAAATAGATCCACAGGTACACCTCCAATTGACTCAAATGATGTCAATTAGCCTATCAGACGATTCTAAAGCCATTACATAATTTTCTGGAATTTTCCAAGCTGTTTAAAGGCACAGTCCACTTGGTGTATGTAAACTTCTGACCCACTGGAATTGTGATACAGTGAATTATAAGTGAAATAATCTGTCTGTAAACAATTGTTGGAAAAATGACTTGTGTCATGCACAAAGTAGATGTCCTAACCGACTTGCCAAAACCATAGTTTGTTAACACATTTGTGGAGTGGTTGGAAAACATGTTTTAATGACTCCAACCTAAGTGTATGTAAACCTCTGACTTCAACTATATTTAATTGCTTCAAAAAGTTCCTCCTCTGTAAATTGGTGTGCGTCCCAAATGGGCACCACTTTTGACCAGAGCCATATGGGCCCTGATAAAAAGTATGGCAGTATATAGGGAATAGGGTGCCATTTGGGACTCACACTGAGAATCTTAATTCAATAAATTACAAACAGAGATTAAGCACTGATCATTTTACACATCATTATGGACAAATGTTGAAGTGCAGATGTTTTCTACAGTATACAGTAGAGTGTTGGCAGGAACAGAAAGACATTTGTGACACAGTGCTGCCTATTTATTGTAAATCAGTCAAATATAATATATTAAAAAGCCAAACTATTTTATTTCCAGTGAAAAGTGCATCAACATGTAGTCAAAATCAGAAATCTAATTGCCTTGTGCAGACAGAGCTTATTAAGAAATTGACATTTCATCAGTTTAAAAGGGTTGACTTTAAGTGTCTCATTGAATATTGTAGTATAATGTTGACCTGTCTTCATATTCACTTCTTCTCCTGTTTCTTTGTGTGCAGTTTGTTATCCAACGCTCTGAGTTGTTTTAGGAATCCTGTATTTGGAAAGATCCACCTGTGCTCTTTGACCTTTGTGATGGCATCTAGCAAGGAGTAGTGGTGATGGATCATCAAGTAGGCCAGCACCAGAGAAGCAGACCTACTCACACCTACAGCACAGTGGACCAGGATCCTGGCTGTGGACGAGGGGAAAAAAATAGTTTAATTAAATGTATTTGGGTAAAAACATATACAGCAAGCTGTACATTGTATTCCCAGAAGATAGCACTTCAAAGTATTAATTAAAGTGGTCCATCTGATCAAAAAACATTCCTTCACCAGGATACTTCCACAGGTGACTATCTAGGAAAATAAAGGAAAAGGAGAATTCTATTTCTGCATAGATCTGATTATTTAATTAACAGGGTCTACAGAAAGGCTTACATTTTGGCGTAAAACTGATATTGTGAGACATATTTTATGGGCCAGTTTTCCGAGAGACAGATTAAGATGGCCTTTGAGTCCAAGACTAGGTTTAATCTGTGTTTGTGAAACCGGCCTTATATGCAAAATCTAATGACTGTAAAATACTAAATGGGATGGCTATGCTTGCCTACCGTCTGCTGTGTTTAGTGCATCTTGGATGTAATCGGCAGAGGAATAGAAATACAGTGAAATGTCAAAAGATGGTGAATCGTCAGCAGGCACTCCATGGTAGTCCACTGTTGACCCGTAGAAAGCGTGGCTCCCTAGGCAGTGCTGCCTCCCATGGGCAGCATTCAGGACATGAGTGATTCCAAGCTTCCATATGCTGTATCGATCATTGGCTACAGACCTGCAGAACAAAAACTGAATCTCATATATTTCTTTCATAGTATGTTCTTCCGAAATCCCTTGTAAACATTGAGAGAAACATTGTAAAATAATTGCAATAAGCTGTGTAATAATAAAATGTAATTTACCAGAGTCTTTTATCCAAAGTGGCTTACAATCATGCATGCATACATTATTTTACATGTGGGTGGTCCCAGAAATCGAACCCACTATACTGTCTTTGCAAGCCCATGCTCTACCAACTAAGCTACAAATAAGAGTATTATTCACATGCAATTCAGTTAGATTGTGAAGGGCAATTTGTGAAGGAATAATACTGCATGACTTACAGGTCCCCAATGAAAAGGTTAGTCCAAACCTCATCCACTGGGTTGCCAAATCTTTTGCCACCAAAGAGAATCTTCACCAAGTCCTTCACAGATGGAGTGTCAGAGGAGGAACCACATCCTTCCTGAACAGTTGTTGTTGTTGAAACCTTGGACATGACTGTCCTCTCAGTGCTGGACAATGGACATAATTTCCTACAACGCTATCATATCAATGGTATGACTTGCCTGAGTCCAATGTTCCCTCTAACTGTGCGTGCAAGGCACGCAGCTCCTCTTACACACAGAAGAATTGCCAGCCAACAGAGACGCAGAATGAACTTCACTAGAGTTGCCCCATTAGTTTACACTATCTTGCCATAAAGTTATCAACGTTTCTCTTAAAATATGGGAACTGTGATCGAATCAACATAATATCAGTTCCTTTCAATGCAACAAAACAAATCGAACTTTACAAGATCGAGTCGTGGTAGGTATTGTGCATAGGAGGATAATTACTCTGACAATCGGTCTTTCAGAGCGCAGAGCCACGTGTACAGTAGCCACCACGTGTGCACATTTCTTGATTATTTGCTAGTTAGCAAGTTATTAACCAAGTTATAGCTTATTTTGGTCAGCAATGTGGGGGTGATTGCTTCCTAGTTCCATTTCTAGGCTTCGTTGATATGCACGGTAGGTAAGGATATTTTTTTGTCTTAAAGAGGCAGTGTTGTATTTTGAGACAGGTTTGAATATGCAAAGAGGCCAGTAGGCAGAGGGTAGCCTGCATTTCTGTCTGATTCTCTGTATGGTAATAACAATGATAATAATTAATTGTATTTTGTAAAGTGGTTTCTTGCATCATACAACACAATACAACACAATGTTCAGTCACCGATTTGGACAATGGTGTTTACAAAAAATATATATCTGGTAACTTGAGCTTTCGGACAGTTAGAAATCTGTCCTACAGGTTATATTAGAAGGATGAGTGGCTTGAAAGGTGAATGTCAAGCCCTTTTATAATGGAGAGGTGTGCTGTGTTTAGTGCATCTTGGATGTAATCGGCAGAGGAATAGAAATACGGTGAAATGTCAAAAGATGGTGAATCATCAGCAGGCACTCCATGGTAGTCCACTGTTGACCTGTATAAAACATGGCTCCATAGGCAGTGCTGCCTCCTATGGGCAGCATTCAAGACATGAGTGATTCCAAGTTTCCATAGGCTGTATCGACCATTGGGGTGCCAGGACAGAGAAAAGCTTGGACTGGGCTGAGTGGGAGATGTCCTCCTGTAAGGGTGGGAGGGCCAAGAGACCTGAGGTGGCAGAACAGAGGGTTGGGGTGTAGGGTTTGAGCATAGCCTGAAGGTAGGGAGGGGCAGTTCCTCTTGCTGTTCCGTAGGTAAGGACCATGGTCTTGTAGTGGATGCGAGCTTCGACTGGAAGCCAGTGGAGTCTGCGGAGGAGTGGGGTGACGTGATAACTTGGGAAGGTTGAAAAACGGGGGTTGCAGCGTTCTGGATAAATTGCAGGGGTTTGATGGCACAAGTTGGGAGCCCAGCCAACATTGAGTTGCAGTAGTCCAGACCGGAGAGGACAAGTGCCTGGATTAGGACCTGCGCCGCTTCTTGTGTGAGGTAGGCTCGTACTCTAAGGATGTTGGAGAGCATGAACCTGCAGGACCAGGTCACTACTTTGATATTTGCAGAGAACGACAGGGTTTTTGTCCAGGGTCACGCCAAGGTTCTTTGAACTCTGGTAGGGAGACACTGTGGAGTAGTCAACCGTAATGGAGAGGTATTTGAGCAGGCAGGCCTTCCCTGGGAGGAAGAGCAGTTCCGTCTTGTTGAGCTTGAGGCGGTCGGCAGACGTCCAAGTTAAGATATCTGCTAGGCACGCAGAGATGCGTGTCACCACTGAGGGAAGGTGAAAAGTAGTTGAGTGTCATCCGCATAGCAATGATAGTAGAGACCATGTGAGGATATGACGGAGCCGAGGGACTTGGTGTATAGAGAGAATAGGAGAGGGCCTAGAACCGAGCCCTGGCGGACACAGAGCCGTGGTGCAGACACAGATCCTCTCCTCGTCACCTGGTAGGAGCGGCTTGCCAGGTAGGATGCAATCCAAGAGTGTGCAAGCCCGAGATGACCAGCCCTGAGAGGGTGGAGAGGAGGATCTGATGGTTCATGGTGTCGAAGGCAGTGGATAGATCTAGGAGGATAAGAACAGAGGAGTGCCATTCATCCTCCGCCATCACCTCATGTTTCAGCATGTTTAAAAAAAAATAGATAGATTTAGAGTTAGATAAACTTAGATTTTTTGGCATGGACATATACAGGATGCTACCTGAAACAACATAACCTTCACTCCAAATCAAAACTCCAAACCTACAACCTGATTTTGGACGGAATTACCAGGAATGCTTCCTACACCCATGGATTATTATTCCCAAACTATACAGCAAATGCTCTGGCAAACAAACAGAAACCTAAAAACATCATCCAACCTGGAACTGAGTCAGTAATGCTTAGCCTGAAGCAATTTTTTACTTTCAAAAGCCAAGAAGAAAAATACCTTACAATTATATATTTTACTTTATAAGGACTGAATGCCAAGGCTACCAAGCTTGCGAAGGCTACCAAGCACCCCCCCCCCCCCCCCCCCCCCCCCTCCTTCACTCACCTCCATCACACAGGCATTGTTGGGGCGAGTGACTCTGAACTTGGCTAGTCCCAAGTCGTTATATATTTTTGTTTTTTTCTTGTGCATTTTGCTATTTTGCTATTTGCCTCATGACTCCTGCATGCTTTGTTGACTACGCACTTTCTTTACCCAACCGTGGGACAGACTATGTTTGTTCCCACACTCGGGACTCTGACTCTCTATTGGTTACACAGACATTTGGCCTCCCATCCCATTCTAACCATCTCTCGCTGGCTTTATATTCATGTTACCTGATGGAATTGCTGTACAATATGATCTTGTTGCCATCTGATGCACATTCAGATGTCATAAATCAGTACTGCAGAGTCCTATGCCGTGCCTTGGTTGTATTACTGCTGATGATATCTGGAAATGTGCATGTACACCCTGGCCCATCTAGTGTTGCTAGCCCCAATTCTGACTTGTGCTCTGATATCTGCTTCACTGATTTCTGCTCTCGTAAAGCCTGGGTTTTCTGCATGTTAACACTAGAAGCTTATTACCTAAAATGGATCAATTGAAAGTGTGGGTTCACAGCTCCAATCCAGATGTGTTGGTCATTACTAAGACGTGGTTAAGGAAGAGTGTTTTGAATACTGATGTTAACCTTTCTGGTTATAACCTTTTTCAGCAAGACAGATCTTCCAAAGGTGGGGGAGTGGCAATCTTTACCAAGGATCACCTTCAGTGCTCAGTTGTCTCCACCAAGTCTGTCCCCAAACAATTGTATTTGCTGGTATTAAACTTTCAAATAGCTCTTTGTTGACTGTTGCTGGGTGCTATTGTCCTTTTCTGGGATGACCTTAGTGATCACTGTTTTACAGCCTGTGTTCGTAATGGCTGCTAAGTGAAACAACGTGTCCAGTTTGTCTTAGACGCTTGCAAAAAACTTTAATGAGCAAGCCTTCCTTCATGAACTGGCCTCTGTAAAATGGTATAGAATCAGCTTGATCCTCTCTGTCGAAGACGCTTGGACCTTCTTTTTTGATATTTTCAGTGGTATTGTTAACGAACACGCCCCCATAAAGAAAATTTGAATTAAAAACAGGTTCAACCCCTGGTTCGACCGTGATCTTGCAAAGTTACTCCACCTCAAGAATTGCATTTGGCGAAAGGCTCGGCACACACAGACTCAGGCTGACTGTCTCTCGTTCAGGCAAATGAGAAATAAGTGCACTCAGGCTATCCGGAAGGCCAAAGTTAGTTACTTTAAGGAGCAGTTCTCTCTCTGTGGGTCTAACCCCAAGAAGTTCTGGAAAATGGTTACAGACCTGGAGAATAAACCCTCCTCCTCACAGCTGCCGATGTTGATGATGTGGTTGTTACTGACAAGAAGCACATGGCTGAGCTCTTTAATCACACTTCATTAAGTCAGGATTCCTATTTGACTCAGCCATGCCTCCTTGCTCATCTACCATTTCCTCATCTCCCACCCCTTCTAATGCAACTATCCCGATGCTGCTCCCTCTTTTTCCCCTGCCCCGATACAAATGTTCTCCCTGCAGGCAGTTGTTGAGTCCGAGGTGCTAAAGGAGCTCCTGAAACTTGACCCCAAAAAATGTTTGTGATTTTTGTGATTTTGTGTTAAATGCTCTACAACAAAACTTTATTAGTGTCCAACAAGCTTTCTCTACCTTTAACCTTGTTCTGATCACCTCTAAAACAAAGGTCATGTGGTTTGGTAAGAAGAATGCCCCTCTCCCCACAGGTGTGATTACTACGTCTAAGGGTTAAGAGTACTTGGGAGTATGGCTAGATGGAACACTGTCCTTCTCTTAGCACATATCAAAGCTGCAGGTTAAAGTTAAATCTAGACTTGGTTTCCTCTATCGTAATCGCTCCTCTTTCACCCCAGCTGCCAAACTAAACCTGATTCAGATGACCATCCTACCCATGCTAGAATACGGAGAGGTAATTTATAGATCGGCAGGTAAGGGTGCTCTCGAGCGGCTAGATGCTCTTTGTCATTCGGCCATCAGATTTTCCACCAATGCTCCTTATAGGACACATCACCGCACTCTGTACTCTTCTGTAAACTGGTCATCGCTATATACCCATCGCAAGACCCACTGGTTGATGCTTATTTATAAAACCCTCTTAGGCCTCACTCCCCCTTATCTGAGATATCTACTGCTGCCCTCATCCTCCACATACAACACCCGTTCTGCCAGTCACATTCTGTTAAAGGTCCCCAAAGCACACACATCCCTGGGTCACTTGTCTTTTCGCTGCAGCTAGCGACTGGAACGAGCTGCAACAAACACTCAAACTGGACAGTTTCATCTCAATCTCTTCTGACAGTTGTGGCTGCTTTGCTTGATGTATTGTTGCCTCTACCTTCTTGCCCTTTGTGCTGTTGTCTGTGCCCAATAATGTTTGTATCATGTTTTGTGCTGCTACCATGTTGTGTTGCTACCATGTTGTTGTCATGTTGTGTTTCTACCATGCTGTGTTGTCATGTGTTGCTGCCTTGCTATGTTGTTGTCTTGGGTCTCTCTTCATGTAGTGTTGTGTTGTCTCTCTTGTTGTGATGTGTGTTTTGTCCTATATTTATATTTGATTTATTTATCCCAGCCCCCGTCCCCGCAGGAGGCCTTTTGCCTTTTGGTAGGCCGTCATTGTAAATAAGAAGTTGTTCTTAATTGACTTGCCTAGTTAAATAAAGGTATATAAAAAATAAAATAAATCAAATGTTGCAGAGATCTGTACACAATTCCTGGAAGATGAAAATGTCCAAGTTTTTCCATGGCCTGCATACTCAACAGACATATGTTTGGGATGCTCTCGATCGACGTGTACGACAGTGTGTTCCATTTCCCGCCAATATCCAGCAACTTCATACCCATTGAAGAGGAGTGGGAGAACGTTTCAAAGACTGCAACCTGATCAACTGAGGGAAGGTGATGTGTCGCGCTGCATGAGGCAAATGGTGGTTACACCAGATACAGACGGGTTTTCTGATCCACGCCCCTACTATTTAAAAAAAAAGTGAACTGTGACCAACAGATGCATATCTGAATTCTCAGTGATATGAAATTCATAGATTAGGGCCTAATGAATTTATTTCAATTGACTGATTTCCTTATATGAACTGTAACTCAGTCAAATCTTTGAAGTTGTTGCATGACATGTTTGTATTTGTACACATATAAAACATTCATGGACATTTAGCTAGCTAATTTGTCCTGGGAGATAAACATGAGTTGTTATTTTGCCTGATATGCATATGATACTTTTTTACTTTTCTTCGTAGAATTTTGACCCATTTTGAGTCACACAAAATTGTGCGTTCTATACTCTGACAATTAATCCACAGATAAAAGGTGTTTATTTTCTTTGATTTATCTCTCCTCGTTCATTCTTGTTCTTCGGTGGATTTTATATGGCAGTTGGCAACCAACTTTAAGGTGCATTACCACCACCAACTGGACTGGAGTGTGGACCTTGTTCGTTTTCACCGAAGTAGGTATATGCTTGTAAAAAACAATGAGTAGATGGAAGAGGTGGGACTTGTAGCGCACAAAGCATCTAAAATAGAACCAAGTTCTATTTTAGCGCCTGGCTATGCAGAGGCCGTGAGCAGTTTGGATGAAATGAGTGAATAATATGTATGTGTAAATGTATTTTGCAACGCTCACACACACATTGCAGGTGGTCTGGTCAGCATGTTAAGCAATGGTCCAGTGAAAATCTCACTTTTAAAAGTTCATATTCTGTCTACTCATATCCCAAAAATGTTGTTGACTAGTCCTATACTTGTATTTGTGGCCAAAGCATAAATTGGAGAAAATCCCCACCTCAAACTTGAATCTCAAACAGACCATTTCAAAAAAGGCTTGCTATTTCCTCATAGAACATGATGTCATCTCCATGAGGAGGATGACCTGGCCAATCAGTGGTCTAGAGCAGGGTTTCCCGAACTCGGTCAATAGAATAGTCTCAAGGGGTGGTCAGCATCATTGGAGTTTACACGTTGGCTTTTGCCTTGATAAGATGATTGTAAGTAGAAAAAAATTATTTGGGAAAAAATTATTTGAATTTCTGATGTCACTATTTGTTTGTTTTGACCTCGGAGTTAGCTTGGGAGCTTTTCTATTTCATAAAATGTCACCTGTTGGCCAGATGGTGGCCCTAAAGGTCCTGTAGAATTCTTATAAAGGCTACATATGTTTCCCAAGATGGCGTAGCAATCAGACGTCTTTGTCCTGTCGTGTCCCTTGTATATATCTTTTTCTTCGCATATCTTTTCAAAATATCCTAAACCTCAACTTCTAAATACTCTCCTGCAACCCGCCTCACCCAATGTGGCGTGGATCTGTTTTTTTTCTTCTAAAGTATTTATATTTACTTCAGATCTGGAATCCATCAACTGAAGCTAGCCAGCTAACTAACTACCAGCTATCAGTCAACAAACCACTGCTAGCGTCATCAGCTAACCTTTAGCTCAGAAAGCTCTCGCCAGTTCGTACAACGTGACTTAAACCAGAGCATAGCGGACCTATTTTTCTCTCCATATCCCCAGATTCCTACCGCAAACTCTGAACCTTTTCATCTGGATCTTCGCAACTAGCTAAGTGCAATCCCGGGTGACTACTCCTGGCTAGCGTTTCCATCCCGGAGCTAGCACCAATTAGCCTGAAGCTAGCCCAGCTAGGGCTCCTGGGCTACCACCGAATCCCACTCCTGGGCTACAATATCCGGACCCATTCTACTGCCGGTATGGGGCACGGAACCCCACCGATCCTTTACGACAGGAATACCGACATAATCTGCCCGAGAATTCCAACAGGCCCCTCACGCGCGACGTCCGCTGAACGCCCATTCTGCTAACCGCGGCCTGCTAGCTATCTAGAGTTACTTGGAACCCTACAAATCCACGACTTGTCTGTCGACGTCACCGCACGAGAAGGCAAAAACAGACTTTCCTCCATCGCAACGTCCCCCAAAGGCCCTTCTGCTAACTTGCCAGCCTCGGTCTGCTAACCGCTAGCTTGCTAGCCCCGGTCTGCTAACTGCTAGCTTGCTAGCCCCGGTCTGCTAACTGCTTGCTTGCTAACCCCAGTCTTCTAACTGCTAGCTTGTTAGCCCCGGCCTACTAACTGCTAGCTTGTTAGCCCCGGCCTGCTAACTGTCTGAATCGCCGTGTCCCCAGCCATCCCAACCACTCACTGGACCCATATGATCACGTGGCTACGCATGCCTCTCTCTAATATCAATATGACTCGTCCATTACTGTCCTGGTTAGTGATTACTGTCTTATTTCACTGTAGAGCCCTGCTCTAGCCCTGCTCAATACACCTTAACCAACCATGTTGTTCCACCTCCTACATGTGCAATGACATCACCTGGTTTAAACGTCTCTAGAGACTATATCTCTCTCATCATTACTAAATGCTTAGGTTTACCTCCAATGTACTCACATCCTACCTTACCTTTGTCTGTACACTATGCCTTGAATCTATGTTATCGTGCCCAGAAACCTGCTCTTTTTACTCTCTGTTCCGAACGTGCTAGACGGCCAGTTCGTATAGCCTTTAGCTGTACCCTTATCTGTTCCTCTGGTGATGTAGAGGTTAATCCAGTGCCTTCAGTGCCTAGCTCCACTCCCACTCCCCAGGTGCTCTCATTTGTTGACTTCTGTAACTGTAAAAGCCTTGGTTTCATGCATGTTAACATTAGAAGCCTACTCCCTAAGTTTGTTTTACTCACTGCTTTAGCACACTCTGCCAACCCGGATGTCTTAGCCGTGTCTGAATTCTGGCTTAGGAAAACCACCAAAACCCCTGAAATCTCCATCCCTAACTACAACATTTTCCGCCAACATAGAACTGCCAAAGGGGGCGGTGTTGCAATCTACTGCAAAGATAGCCTGCAGAGTTCTGTATTACTATCCAAGTCTGTACCCAAACAATTCGAGCTTCTACTTCTAAAAATTCACCTTTCCAGAAACAACATGGGACATGCTTTACACCCCGGCCATCCTACAATCTAAGCTTGATCCCCTCAATCTCACACAAATTATCAATGAACCTACCAGGTACAACACCAAATCCGTAAACACGGGCACCCTCATAGATATCATCCTAACTAACTCACCCTCCAAATACACCTCTGCTGTTTTCAATCAAGATCTCAGTGATCACTGCCTCATTGCCTGCATCCGTAATGGGTCTGCGATCAAACAACCACCCCTCATCACTGTCAAACGCTCCCTAAAACACTTCTGCGAGCAGGCCTTTCTAATCGACCTGGCCGGGGTATCCTGGAATGACATTGACCTCCCGTCAGTAGAGGATGCCTGGTTATTCTTTAAAAGTGCCTTCCTCACCATCTTAAACAAGCATGCTCCATTCATTTTTTTTAACCAGGAATAGATACAGTCCTTGGTTCACTCCAGACCTGTCTCCAGACCTGCATCTGCATACCAATCATTTGATCAGTTTCATGGGAATATGCATCTGCCCTTGACCAACACAAAAACATCCTGTTGCGTTCTGCATTAGCATTGAATAGCCCCCGTGATATGCAACTTTTCAGGGAAGTTAGGAACAAATATACACAGGCAGTTAGGAAAGCTAAGGCTAGCTTTTTCAAACATAAATTTTAATCCTGTAGTACAAACTCAAAAAAGTTCTGGGACACTGTAAAGTCCATGGAGAATAAGAGCACCTCCTCCCAGCTGCCCACGGCTCTGAGGCTAGGAAACACGGTTACCACCGATAAATCCACTATAATTGAGAATTTCAATAAGCATTTCTCTACGGCTGGCCATGCTTTCCACCTGGCTACCCCTACCCTGGTCAACTGCCCGGCACCCTCCACAGCAACCCGCCCAAGCCCCCAACATTTCTCCTTCAGCCAAATCCAGATAGCTGATGTTCTGAAAGAGCTGCAAAATCTGGACCCCTACAAATCAGCCGGGTTAGACAATCTGGACCCTCTCTCTCTAAAATGATCTGCCGAAATTGTTGCAACCCATATAACTAGCCTGTTCAACCTCTCGTATCGTCTGAGGTTCCCAAAGATTGGAAAGCTGCCGCGGTCATCCCCCTCTTCAAAGGGGGTGACACTCTAGACCCAAACTGCTACAGACCTATATCTATCCTACCCTGTCTTTCTAAGGTCTTCGAAAGCCAAGTTAACAAACAGATTACCGACCATTTCGAATCCCACCGTACCTTCTCCGCTATGTAATCTGGTTTCAGAGCTGGTCATGGGTGCACCTCAGCCACGCTCAAGGTCCTAAACAATATCATAACCGCAATCGATAAGAGACATTACTGTGCAGCCGTATTCATCGACCTGGCCAAGGCATTCGACTCTGTCAATCACCACATTCTTATTGGCTGCCTCGACTGCCTAGGTTCCTCAAATTATTGCCTCGTCTGGTTTACCAACTACTTCTCTGATATAGTTCAGTGTGTCAAATCGGAGGGCCTGTTGTCCGAACCTCTGGCAGTCGCTATGGGGGTGCCACAGGGTTCAATTCTTGGGCCGACTCTTTTCTCTGTATACATCAATGATGTCGCTCTTGCTGCTGGTGATTCTCTGATCCACCTCTACGCAGACAACACCATTCTGTATACTTCTGGCCCTTCTTTGGACACTGTGTTAACTAACCTCCAGACGAGCTTCAATGCCATACAACTCTCCTTCCGTGGCCTCCAACTGCTCTTAAATGCAAGTAAAACTAAATGCATGCTATTCAATCGATCACTGCCCGCACCTGCCCGCCTGTCCAGCATCACTACTCTGGATGGCTCTGACTTAGAATACGTGGACAACTACAAATACCTAGGTGTCTGGTTAGACTGTAAACTCTCCTTCCAGACTCACATTAAGCATCTCCAATCCAAAGTTAAATCTATAATTGGCTTCCTATATCGCAACATAGCATCCTTCACTCCTGCCAAACATACCCTCGTAAAACTGACCATCCTACCGATCCTCGACTTTGGCGATGTCATTTACAAAATAGCCTCCAACACGCTACTCAGCAAACTGGATGTAGTCTATCACAGTGCCATCCGTTTTATCACCAAAGCCCCATACACTACCCACCACTGCGACCTGTACGCTCTCGTTGGTTGGCCCTCGCTTCATACTCGTCGCCAAACCCGCTGGCTACAGGTTATCTACAAGTCTCTGCTAGGTAAAGCCCTGCCTTATCTCAGCTCACTGGTCACCATAGCAGCACCCACACTCCAGCAGGTATATCTCACTGGTCACCCCCAAAACCAATTCCTCCTTTGGTCGCCTTTCCTTCAAAAGCTGCTGATGACTGGAATGAACTGCAAAAATCACTGAAGCTGGAGACTCTTATCTCCCTCACTAGCTTTAAGCACCAGCTGTCAGAGCAGCTCACAGATCACTACACCTGTACATAGCCCATCTGTAAACAGCCCATCTATCTACCTCATCCCCATACTGTATTTATTTATTTATCTTGCTCCTTTGCACCCCAGTATCTCTACTTGCACATTCATATTCTGCACATCTTCCATTCAAGTGTTTAATTGCTATATTGTAATTACTTCGCCACCATGGCCTATTTATTGCCTTAACTCCCTTATCTTACCTCATTTGCACTCACTGTATATAGACTTTTTGTTTTATTTTTTCTACTGTATTATTGACTGTATCTTTTCTTTCTTCCATGTGTAACTCTGTGTCTAATTGCTCTGCTTTATCTTGGCCAGGTTGCAGTTGCAAATGAGAACTTGTTCTCAACTAGCCTACCTGGTTAAATAAAGGTGAAAATAAAATAATTTAAAAAGATAACCCAGGAAGCTGGTCTCAACGGAGCATGCTCGGTCCACGAGTACATGGGCACCTTCTCCAGCCAATGCGGGAGTTTTAGTCTGGGTTCTGTGACCTCCTCATCCTCAGGGCTATGAAGAGATCTGATCCTGGAGGGGGAGACCTCCATCCCCTGAAGAAGGCTTTCCCGATCATTGTTAACAGCCTAGTCATGACTGTCTACCTGAGCAATCTCTTATTTAATTTTTTTTAACTAGGCAAGTCATTTAAGAATTTTTATTTTATTTACAATGATGGCCTATCCCGGCCAAACCCGTACGACGCTGTGCCAATTGTGCGCAGCCCTATGGGACTCCCAATCACGGCCGGATGTAATACAGCCTGGATACGAACCAGGGACTGTAGTGACGCCTCTTGCACTGAGATGCAGTGCCTTAGACCGCTGCACTGCTCGTGAGCAATCAAGGGGAACTGGACGGGCTCAGACTTTGGCTTTACATTATTCCTCCACCAATCGCCGCCACATGCGCTTCCCGGTCGCGGCCGGCTGCGACAGAGCCTGGGCTCGAACCCAGAATCTCTGGTGGCTGGCTTCCGGGTTGGATGTGCATTGTGTCAAGAAGCAGTGCAGCTTGGTTAGGTTGTGTTTCGGAGGACGCATGGCTCTCGACGTTCGCGTCTCCTGAATCCGTACGGGAGTTGCAGCGATGAGACAAGACTGTAACTACTACCAATTGAATACCACGAAATTGGGGAGAAAAAAGGGGTAAAATAATTTTAAAAAATTAAAGATTGGTGGAGGAATAATGGTCTGGGGCTGTTTTTCATACTTCGGGCTATGTCCCTAAGTTCCAGTGAAGGGAAATCTTAACGCTACAGCATACAGTGACATTCTAGATGATTCTGTGCTTCCAACTTTGTAGCAACAGTTTGGGGAAGGCCCTGTCCTGTTTCATCATGACAATGCACCCGTGGACAAAGCGAGGTCCATACGGAAATGTTTAGTCGAGATCGGTGTGGAAGAACTTGACTGGACTGCACAGAGCCCTGACCTCAAACACCTTTGGGATGAATTGGAACTCCGACTTACCTAATCGCCTAAAACCCAACATCAGTGGCCGACCTCACCAATGCTCTTGTGGCTAAATCGAAGCAAGTCCCCGCAGCAATGTTCAAACATTTTGTGGAAAGACTTCCCAGAAGAGTGGAAGCTGTTATAGCATTAAAGGTGGGGACCAAATCTATATTAATGCCCATAAGTTTGGAATGAGATGTTCAACAAGCAGGTGTCCACATACTTTTGGTGATGTAGTGTTTCTTTGCCCAGTTAAGTTACTTCACATTGAAGTTCTCATTAAAGCCATTTCATTGCCTTAAACACTGTTTGACTAATCTGGTTTCACTAGCAGCACGTGTGACACACATGCAGTGCCGGCCCAGCCAATCAGCGACATAAGCTTTTTTTTAGAAACTCAGTCATGCTCTCAACATAAAATCTCGGAAATCCAAAATGTTAATGTTGCGTAATTGCGTCAGATGCTCGATTTTGTTCTGAGGGGAGATGCATGAAAAAAGATACTAGAACGAGCAGCGGAAGCAGGGCGGTAGCTCCAACCTCCTCTCTGCAAGTTTCGAGAAAGTCTATGGGCCAAATGTCCCCTTACGAATTTCGAAAGAAGTGAACACCATCTAAATCACAATTTGTTCAAGTTACCAGTGACCAAAAACCTGTGAACTGGAACAACTGTTGCCCAGTAGTCTTCGCATCCCACAGTCTTTTGACATATGTTACGATACCATTTATGTTACATAGTCAGTCCATGAGAGATTACACTCTGATTAATGCAACTTGAAGGTTATGATGAATATTAGAGAAGAATGTTGTCATCCCTGTCTGTTACCCTTAGACAAATAAAAAAAACAGACATTACATGGTTTGTTTTTAACACAGCTTTTGGTGCATTGTGTAATAGTTAGATCATGGAACAGGAAGCTGGAGGACCAAATGTAAATGTTTCCAGTACTGCTAAAACAAATGTTTTCCATTGCTCTACCTTATGACTCTGCACCTGGTTGTGTCTATTTGGTTTGCAAAATCAATCCATGTTGACAACCACTCTAGTGGAGTTTTACTCTGTAGGTTCACTCTATACAAGTGACAC
This sequence comes from Salvelinus fontinalis, assembly GCF_029448725.1. NCBI lineage: Eukaryota > Metazoa > Chordata > Actinopteri > Salmoniformes > Salmonidae > Salvelinus > Salvelinus fontinalis. Next base: position 72,496,962 of record NC_074665.1, read on the forward strand.
TTGCATATGCAAAGAAAAATAAATAAAACATAACAATAAAACTTGTATATGCAAAGCTAGGGAGTTTTTAAAGCGTTGGGCCAGTAACCAAAAGGTTGCTGGATCAAATCCCGAGCAGACAAGGTAAAAATCTGTCGTTTTGCCCCTGAGCAAGGCAGTTAACCCACTGTTCCCCAGGGGCCAAAGACGTGGATGCCGATTATGGCTGCCCCCCGCACCTCTCTGATTCAGAGGGGTTGGGTTAAATGCGGAAGACACATTTCAGTTGAATGCATTCAGTTATACAACTGACTAGGTATCCCCCTATGGTTCCACTTACCTATTTAAATACATCTGTTGTATACAGAACTAGCATTGATGTGCACATTTTGCTGCTCCTAGATTCTCTCAGATTTATACATATCTTAGGTATAACAACATTTAATCTCCACTGCTACAGCTACAGTCAACTTTAAACTAAAATAACTCTGGGGAACTAGCTTACTTTATTTGGAGCAATGACATGATGGTCGGTATAATAGTCTGGGCTTGTTTCGGTGCGGTCACTTTCCTGTTTGGGTCCACTGCATGTGTTGTCATCCTTTCGGAGCCGTTGCAGAGAAACAGGAAAGGCACCCCCACCACAACGTCTTCATGCTAAACCTCACAATCATGGACTTGGTTTTCTTAGTTTTCATCCCCCCAGGTGTGTGAAACTATTTAATTGGGCACAACTGGGAGTTCGGATGCACTTTCAATTTCATCAATGCTTTGAGCTCAACTGGATGACCTCTCTTCATGACCTGTATGTGTCTGGACTGCTTCCAGGCTGTGGTACATCCAATCACTTTACATGTGAGGAAGGGCCTGACTTACAGGGTTCTTATGTCTGTTGGTGTTTGGGCTATCACAGTAGCCAATGGGACTGTATTGTTACTTGATCCCAGTTTATTCTCCAGTCCCGTCATCATCGTGCCATACATAATATCCATCCCGACCATCGGGTTCTGTGACGTCCTCATCCTCAGGGCTCTGAAGAGATCTGATCCTGAATGGGGAGACCTGAATCCCCAGGAGGCTTTCCAGATCATTGTTTACAGCCAGGTCATGACTTTCTTTGCTTACCTGCCCCCAATGTTAGTCCACTCTTTTCAGTGGTTTATAACCATGAATGATCTAGTGTACTTATGCACCATGACTATATCAGTTCTAAGTCAGGGAGTGGAGTCATGCCTTTTCTCTACCTGGGTAAATAAGGGAAAGTGGACTGGCTCTTCCTCTGGTTTCACAAGAGTGCTTGAGTCATGGGTTTTTGGATTCAATCCCATAATGTTTGTTTTATTTTGTTAATGTTAATACTTGTTTTTGCCTAGACCCACCTTTCTATATGTTCTCCAACGAGTGTATAACATTTAAAATTGAACTACAATCTTGGAAAATGGGTTCTTGAAAGGTTCTTTCAGGTGAGCAATGGTTCTACGTAGCATTATTTGTGGTCAAGAAACCCGTTCTTGTAAGAGGTTCTTCGCTAGGCTCTTGTAAACTCTCCTTCCAGACTCATATTAAACATCTCCAATCCAAAATCAAATCGGCTTTCTATTTCGCAACAAAGCCTCCTTCACTCACGCCGCTAAACTTACCCTAATAAAACTGACTATTCTACCGATCCTCGACTTCGGCGATGTCATCTACAAAATAGCTTCCAATACTCTACTCAGCAAACTGGATGCAGTCTATCACAGGGCCATCTGTTTTGTTACCAAAGCCCCTTATACCACCCACCACTGCGACCTGTATGCTCTAGTTGGCTGGCCCTCGCTACATATTCGTCGCCAGACCCACTGGCTCCAGGTCATCTATAAGTATATGCTAGGTAAAGCTCCGCCTTATCTCAGCTCACTGGTCACGATAACAACACCCACCCGTAGCACGCGCTCCAGCAGGTATATCTCACTGGCCATCCCCAAAGCCAACACCTCTTATGGCCGCCTTTCCTTCCACTTCTCTGCTGCCAGTGACTGGAACGAATTGCAAAAATTGCTGAAGCTGGAGACTTATATTTCCCTCACTAACTTTAAACATCATCTATCTGAGCAGCTAACCGATCGCTGCAGCTATACATAGTCCATCTGTAAATAGCCCACCGAATCTACTATCTCATCCCCATATTGTTTATATTTTCTGCTCTTTTGCACTCCAGTATCTCTACTTGCACATCATCTGCTCATTTATCACTCCAGTGTTAATCTGCTAAATTGTAATTACTTTGCTACTCTGGCCTATTTATTGCCTACCTCCTCACGCCATTTGCACACACTGTATATAGACTTTCTTTTTTCTATTGTGTTATTGACTGTACGCTTGTTTATTCCATGTGTAACTCTGTGTTGTTTGTGTCACACTGCTTTGCTTTATCTTGGCCAGGTCGCAGTTGTAAATGAGAACTTGTTCTCAACTAGTTTACCTTGTTAAGTTAAGGTGAAATAAAAAATATAAATATATTATGACAATACGTTACATATCTCATAAGGCCTTCTTTAGAGGCCTAGCTTTTCAGTCCACATCAAGCCTGCACGTAGGGTTGCAAAATGCTGGTGTAACTTTCCCCAAATTCCAAGATTTAAAAAAATATATAAACCACCCAGTTTATAAAAGCCATTATAAACTGGGTGGTTCAAGCCCTGAATGATGATTGGCTGACAGGCGTAGTGTATCAGACCATACACCACAGGTATGATAAAACATTGCTTTTACTGCTCTAGTTTAATTTGTAACCAGTTTATAATAGCAATAAGGCACCTCAGGTGTTTTGTGGTATATTGCCAATATACCAACACTAAGGGCTGTATCCAGGCACTCCACATTGCATCATGCGTAAGAACAGCCCTTAGCCATGGTATATTGGCCATATACTGTACCAAAACCCCTCATGATTTATTGCTTAAATATAACAACTTGTTAGGCTATATTGCAAGTAGCCTAGTGTATAATTGTTTCTCCGAATCCCTTCTTCCCTACTATTTCATACAATGTACAGCCAAAATATTAGGCCTAACTGGCAGCAGTAGGCTACATCTGTGTCGGTGTGCGTCTTTCTCTGTTTTCTTCCTACCTGGACAGCACCAATGTCCTCTGCTGTAGCGGCAGCCACAGCTGGTCTGTCATTTCTCACAGACACAGCACTTGGACCAGCAGAACTTTTAGCAAATAACTTGGTTAACTTCAGACATTTAGCAGTGTCGGTCTCAAGAGACCTTTTTTTGGTCTATAATTTTTTCGGCACCACCTTTCCGTTTTCTGTTCTGACTGAGTGACTGACAGAGTCAGTGGATCTCACTCTCTTTGAGCCGGGCCGGCCCATCTTGGAAGGGGGCTGGTCATTGCCACTGATCAGCCAAATGCTCAATATACTGTCAATTATTACGACAACAGAGAAATTACACAAAAAGTATTCAAACCCCTTGACTTATTCCACAGTTTGCTATGTTACAGCCTGAATTCACAATGGATTAAAAAAACTCACCCATCTACACACAATAACCCTTAATGACAGTGCTTTTTTTGTGCAAATTTATTGAAAATTAAATACAGAATTACCTCATTTACTTAAGTATTCACACCCCTGAGTCAATACTTTGTAGAAGGACCTTTGGCAACGATTACAGGCTGTGAGTCTTTCTGGGTAAATCTAAGAACCTTCCACACCTGGATTGTGCCACATTTGCAGATTTATTATTTTCAAAATTCTTCAAGCTTAGTCAAATTGGTTGTTGATCATTTTTAGGCAACAATTTTTAGGACTTGCCATAGATTTTCAAGTAGTTTTAAGTCTAAACTGTAACTCAGACACTCAGGAACATTCAATGTCTTCTTGGTAAGCAACTCCAATGTAGATTTTGCCTTGGGTTTTAGGTTGTCTTGCTAAAGATGAATTCATTTCCCAGTGTTTGGTGAAAAGCAGACTTAACCAGGCTTTCCTGTAGGATTTTACCTGAGCTTAGCTACATTCCATTTATTTTTTATCCTGAAAAACTCCCCAGACATAAACGATCACAACGATACCCACTCTGCTTGAAAATATGGAGATTGGTACTCAGTAATGTGTTGTATTGGATTTGCCCCAAACATAACACTTTGTATTCAGGACAAAAAGTTAATTGCTTTGCCAACGTTTTTGCAGTATTACTTTAGTGCCTTGTTGCAAACAGGAAGCATATTTTGGAATATGTTTTATTCTGTACAGGCTCCCTTCTTTTCACCCTGTCATTTAGGTTAGTATTCTGGAGCAACTAGAATGTTGATCCATCCTCAGTTCTATCACAGCCATTAACTGTTTTTTCCTTCCTCTCCGGCAACTGATTTAGGAAGGACGCCAGTATATTTGTAGTGACTGGATGTATTGATACACCATCCAAAGTGTAATTAATATCTTCACCATGCTCAAAGGGATATTCAATGCCTGCTTTTTCACCCATCTACCAATAGGTGCCCTTCTTTGCGATGCATTGGAAAACTCCTTGGTATTTCTGGTTGAATCAGTGTTTGAAATTCACTACTCGACTGAGGGACCGTACAGACAATTGTATGTGGGGTACAGAGCTGAGGAAGTCATTCAAAAATCATGTTGAACACGTATAAACACATTTTTACTCTTGAACTTATTTAGGCTTGCGATAACAAAGGGTTTGAATACTTATTGACTCGAGACATCAGGTTTTTTTTATGAATTTGTATACATTTCAAAAATCCTAATTCCACTTTGGCGTGGGGTATTGTGTGGAGGCCAGTGACAAAAGAATATACATTTAATCCATTTTAAATTCAGGCTCTAACACAAAATGTGGAATAAGTCAAGGGGTGTGAATAATTTCTGAAGGCACTGTATATGTATATAAAAAAGTCAATATCAACCAGCCCACCCCAATAAAAGATGGTGTGGGAATTCTGTCATTTGCCAGACGCCAAAGCTATCCATTTGTGATCAGTTTCAATAGGCACAATCTTGTGTTTACTAATTTAGTTACAACATCCCTGCATTTTCTCTCACACATAATTGCAGTGGGCCTACAAAGAAATGTGCGTTCTGTTCACAACAGTCTATTTTGTTTTGCAAACAGTCATGGAGTTAAATGAAGTTAAGCTGCAGTGACTGTTACCCAATTTTGACATTTGCTTAGGCTACACATCACATTAGGAATTGTATTTGGTTAGCCTGAAAATGCTTCATTATAAAGGTGATTTTTTTTCTTGCAACCCTGCAGTCAGCACCCCCTACTCAAAACATCTTCCCACGGCTATGGTCATGTGTGGTAAATATCACCTTCCCACTTGGTTATGAACACAACATTTCAATCAAGCTGGCGTTGTAATTGTTGGCTGGGAGTCATAGTTCTAGGGGAATGTCAATTAAGAAAAGGACTAGGATAGAGTGTAAGCTAGGTTCAGGACTGATTCTGCTACCATGGTCAGAGTGTTAATCAAGAGATGGAGCAGGAATCCAGGTTTAGGGGTATTTATTACACAGGAATGAACAGAGGCACATGGGGAGGGTTTGGAACCGAGGTAGAGTTTGGAACGATGTGATTTACAGGGAATGGGCTTAACATATACTGTAACTACAAACTAAGGAGAATGCCAGGACTAAACCAAAAGGGACATTAGCATGGCGTGGATATAAAGGATACATCAAAAGTTCAGGCAGCATAATATACATGGTTAACTTACCTTTCTCCTACAATAAGGCATTTACTTAATCATATTATGCCCAATGGGAGGACAGATGGGGCCACGCTGTGACATCACCATGCAAACTATTCTAGTGTGTAAGGAGGAAACAGAAAGAGGTGAAAAAGGCAGAGGAGAGGTGATTTGGGAATGGAAACAGGTGTGAAGGAAAGAGGTGTAACCCAGGATAATTGGAGACAATTAGAAGACTGTAGGAGTGGCATGACATTTCACAACAGTCAGTATTTTACAACCTAATGTTAGATGGTTCCTCAGCCTGAAAGTGGCTTATTTGCCAGGAGAACCTGTATTCCATGTTTCGTTTTTTTTAAGATTCAAAAAATTATTAACAGCCACCACAGCTAGTTTTTGCCACAGCTACCTCACAACCAATGGAAGTGTATAGGGCCCAGTCATCTTCAAGTAACATCAAACCAAATATTTGAGTTGATTTGACCATGTTTTATTAATTTTACTGTTGCCCCATCACTGCCGTTGAGTTTTAGCTAAAGTTGGCTGAAGTTTGTAATGGCATTTTAAAGTAAACCAAAATGTTGATTACTGTTTCTCCTGACATAAAACAATGTGGAGAAAACAACGCACAAAGATGTTGTCAGCAATGTGTATCCCTGCCAATGCCATTATCTAAAATGATCATAGTCATCAATCATCTGGCTGTCATTCTGTGATCTCTGTTCTTGCAGAGTGATGTTGCAGATGTAAATGACCTGCTGCAGGTGTGCCCGATAGATGATGTTAGTTTGCATGGGGAAGTTTTTATTTTCTCGTTAATTGGACTACTTCCAATCAAATTGTATTTGTCACATGCACTGAATACAACAGGTGTAGACCTTACTGTCAATCCCTTAATTAACCAACAATGCAGTTTTAAGAAAAACAATTACTAAATAAACTAAAGTAAAAAATAAAAGAGCAACAATAAAATAACAATAACGAGGCTATATACAGGGGGTACCAGTACCGAGTCAATGTGCGATACTGGTACCACACAATCAACATACAAATCAATGTTTATTTGTCATATGCACAGGATACAGTGTAGTGTACACAGTGCAATGAAATGTCCCTTTCAGACATTGTGAGAGCTTTAAATAAGATTCAATAGAACATGTTTTAAAAGGCACAATTACAACACTGGTAAAATGGGCTCCTATGAGATATTAGCTATCTTTCCTCTTCATTTTCTGATGTTGTAGGGTGGTAATTAGCCTATTTGAGGCTTTAGATAGGCCGGTGTATAGTGACAGGAACAGGTGTCCTTCCTTCCCCTCAGTCTAAAATTAAAATGACCTGATTTATGTCTGTTTGTGTAGTTAAATTTAGACCTATGTCTTAAATCGTACATATGTCTTGCAACTTTACATAGAGCTAAGGTCGGCTACAGTGATTGACCCACCAAATTTGTATATATTCTACATTATGTTATAGGTTATTTTATGGGTCATAAACAATGCATTGGACGACTTACTGTGCTTTGCATAGCGATACTGTAATTTCACCAGTAGAGGTCATAGTACAAGAAAACTGACTAGCCCACCTGTGCGCGGCTCTTCTAGTACTTACGGTCGTCGCTCCTTTTTGGTAATGTCAACAGCAAAGCAGATACTATAATCAGCAGCCGGGCGAAATGATTTGCCTCAATCCTCTTATTGCACTAAACGTAACTATAGCTTCGTCAGATTCAAGTGAGATGCCATATAGCTAGTCATATTACTCGCCGCGGCAGCTAAAAGTTTAATCTGAATTCTGGTGAGTATTTACTGCTAGATTACTAGCTACCGTATCAGCCTAACGTTAGCATGCTAGCTAACTGGTACGCTATACCTGAATGTACGCTTTGTTGCTAACTAATGTATTCTGAGCATGGGAATGTGTTCTGCATATTTTTAGGTAGCTACATAGCAAGCTTACTGGGCTTGGCGGTATATCAGTCAGTCGTGTAGTTAGTTAACTATCTAGCTAGCTAATGTCAGTTAACTAAAGTCCTCAGCTGTATCAGCAAACTACTGTAGCCACCGTCATCCCTGCCTGGCCTGCTAAAGACTAGGCTGTTGCCAGAGATGTCACCATCATTCTCTGTGTATTGTGTATTTGATATTAGTTAAAAGCCCACAAGTTATCTGTATTGCGTTTAATGGGTGCAATACTTAAGTGGGGAAATACCATCACATGGGGACAGTTTGTATTGACATGGACAGTGTACACAGTAGTGATGTGCAGGCAGAGAATAAAAATACATGTTTAGGACTGATCATTGATCACATTGTGCAAGAATTAATGCAAAAATTGATAATTGATTGTTATGATGGACACAGCTTTGTAGAACTAAAACATACACATCCTCTGTTCAACGAACTCGAATAGTTTGGGGTGCTGCTGCAGCCCGCGAACGCTATTGTGTTCATATCACCCTCGCTGCAGAGAAGTAATGCGTTCTGTCAAATCGTTCACGATTTAGTCCGGTTGCGGCCACAACTAGACCTCGTTTCAAATGTTCCAAGATATTATCTTATTTGTATGCCTAGCAATCAACAATGTACATTGTTTAAAACACGGTTTTACAAGTCTGTCACAAATAACAGCTCCAATAATCCCCTTATTGTGAATGAGAGAATTGTAGAATCATTACCATTTCTACTTTTCAGTTCATCTGACCCAAATTAACGAACTGAGTCGGAAGATTAGTTATTTTAAATGAAGGAGTCGAAAAGATCTGAGTTAGTAGAAATAATTGTACTTCCTGTCACTAGAACACTGTCCTCTGCCAAGTTAGCCGATTAAGTTCAACTCCATGATTTATGATGGAGTTGAGCAGTTGGAAATCCCGCTCATGGAGTAGTGCTTGAGCTCCGCTCAGGCGCTCCAGCCTCTTTCCAACTGCTCCGCTAAAAACCTCTAAATGCTCACAACTATGCTAAAACAACAACTATAGGTAGGCCTAAATGGCTTTAGGCAAAATAACCCAATCAAAACGGAAAGCTCCTTGAACATGGGAATATGCCAGGCCTATTGGGCCAAAATCATTTATGCCTGTATTGTATAGATAATAAAACAAAAATGAATGAAACGTTTAAGATATGTTTTTTTGTTTATAAATACTTAGCTACAATGATAAACTTAGTTATCTACCCACCTCATTCCTTTCTTTTAGCATTTGCACGTAGTAAGTGCACCATCATGCTTTCTGTAATATAGGCCTTTTGTAGGGGAAGAACTCATTCTGATTGGCTGGGCCTGGCTCCCCAGTGGGTGGGCCTATACCCACCCATGGCGGAGCCTTTGCCCAGTCATGTGAAATCCATAGATTAGGGCCAAATGAATTTATTTCAATTGACTGATTTCCTTATATAAACTGTAACTCAGCTAAATCTTTGAAATTGTTGCATGTTGCTTTGATATTTTTGTTCAGCATCGATGGGCTGCTGCATTGTTGTGCTGTCTTTTTATGAAATTAAAAAAAAAAAAATTGTCCTTGTGACACACAGCCTCACCTGAAAGAATGTAACAGATGGTTGCTCTGTTCTCTAAACAGAAGCAAGCAGTCTAGTTCAAGTTGCTCTTTACCCTATATGTAACAACTCTGGTATTCCACAATGGAATAATGGAGGGTGTGGCTCTCAAGATTAAGCAACTGTTTCTGTTCTTTTGTCTGTCGTCAATATCAGCTTGACACACAGTTTCTGTACTTGAGGGATATAGGTAGATAAGTACATAAGTTGAAGTCTGACAATGTGTACTGTAGGCTAGGCTTAGTCCTTTCATAGGAATACATACGTTTCAGTGGAAAACTGTTTTTAGTGACCACAATTTAATAACCAGACGGGAGGAGAAGGTGAAGTTTGTCTTGAAGCAGTGGATAGTATGTGCCTCTTGTCAGTGATATTGCTGCTACTCACTGTTTATTATCTTAGGATAGTCACTTTACAAATTACCTCGACTAACCTGTACCCCCGCACATTGACTCGGTACCGGCACCCCCTGTATATAGCCTCGTTATTTTATTGTGTTCGTTTCAATTTTTTACTATAATTTATTTAGTAAATATTTTCTTAACTCTATTTTTTAAACTGTATTGTTGGTTAAGGGCTTGTAAGTAAGCATTTCACGGTAAGGTCCACACCTGTTGTATTCAGCGCATGTGACAATTTGATTTGACAAATGTTGAAGTCTTGCTTGGCTTTATAGGGAACCAACAGTATTTCTGAAATGCTGATTCAGTGGAGATGGTGGATGACTAGTTCTCTATGTAATGTTGCAGTGTTTTCTCTTTCATAAAAGTACTGGGTACTGACTGCTGCAATAGATTTGGGGACTTCCTTTTTTATTCCTCATATCTTTTCACGTGATATGCATTTATCTCGTGACAGATTTAATAAGGGCACATGCAAGATTTGGTTCTTGGAGTCAAGATTAATCTTTTGTTTGTTTTTTTACAGTTTTCAGAGTGAACTGGAGATGTCTAGCAGCACCCAGTTGAACATCCGACAGTGGACCACCAAGCATGTAGCCAAGTGGCTGAAGGACGAGGGCTTCTGCCACTATGTTGACCTGCTGTGCAACAAGCACCGTCTGGATGGCATGTCCTTACTCACCCTCAGCGAGTATGACCTACGCTCTCCCCCGCTTGAGCTCAAGGTGCTGGGGGATATCAAGAGGCTGATGGTGTCCCTCCGCAAGCTGCAGAAACAAAACCTGGACATCCTGGAGGAGCTGGGGGTCCCGTTCGACGGACACTCCCCTCAGGGTGGCGGTGGGGACTGGCACTGCAATGGAGACTCCAGTAGAGAGTGTGATAACTCTAACACAGACACTGCACCGGTTGGAGAGCAGTATCTTCAGTATACAAATGGGAAGTACAAGCATGGAGGGAGCAGGAGGCTGGACCCTGAGTACTGGAAGACGGCGCTTAGTGCCATCTATGTTGTGTTCGTGTTTGGATTTACCTCCTTCGTCATGGTGATCGTGCACGAGAGGGTGCCGGACATGCGCACCTACCCGCCCTTGCCAGACATTTTCTTAGACAGGTGGGTTGCTGTTGATCATGCTGATCCACACATCCTAAGTAATGTACATGTAGACCTGCGTGTTCAGCAAACACCTCTGTTTCGAATGTCAACATAACTGATGCTGTGGTGATAACATTTTACTAGGAACCAAACTGAACTTACGCTACTTGAATTTGTCCAATATGAACTCTTGTTTGTTTTTGCAATGGTGTTCAGTGTTTCACCTATACAGGTGCCATTTGGGACACAACCATAGCCTATTCTGAATCTAAATAGCATGCCCTGCCATTAATGGTTTTCTTCAATTCTTCTACTTTGAGTAGATTGCTTGCTTGACCTTTTGTTCATGATGACTCACATTGCTATTGACAATTTTAGTCATTTAGCAGACGCTTTTATCCAGAGCAACTGGTAGTACTGAGTGCATACATTTCATACTTTATTTGTACTGGTCCCTCGTGGGAATCGAACCCACAACCCTGGCTCTGCAAGCACCATGCTCTACCAACTGAGCCACACAGGACTTGAATGTCCAGCTTGTTCTAACTGAGAGTGTAGTTGGACTTACTCATAGTGTGATAACGTTTCAGATTACTGTTGGCAAGATGAGTGGGCTTGTTTTTTGGTAGGTTTCCACACTACATTCCTTCCATCTATAGCATTTCTTAATATTATTCAGTTCCTTTGGCTTTGATGCCTCATGATTGAGTATTGCTCTGTTCAAGTAGACTGTGATTTTTCTGTGTTCTGATAGGAGTGTCAGTGGGCTGGGAATATTGGGAGGAGGACATTTTTCTCTGTTAAGAAAATGTATTTTAAAATTTTGAGCCAAATGTAAAATGTTGCTGTTTTGATTAATGTAATAGAGTTAGTTCGGTCTGCTCTATACCAAATTAGCATACCCCCTGAGTCCCTTCCCTGTTTCACACCTGGTAGTTTGGGACTACCAGCTCTTTGTAACCTAGAGGGCAACCAGTGGATCCGTCTTCTCTATACCATGTGGGCTCCCGAGTGGAGCAGCGGTCTAAGGCACTGAATCTCAGTGCTAGAGGCGTCACCACATACCCTGGTTCGATTCCAGGCTGTATCACAACCGGCCGTGATTGGGAGTCCCATAGGGCGGCACACAATTGGCCCAGCGTTGTCCGGGTTAGGGTTTGGCCTGGGTAGACTGTCATTGTAAATAAGAATTTATTCTTAACTGACTTGCCTAGTTAATAAAGGTTAAATAAAATAAACAATTAAATGAGAAAGCAGCATCTATGCTAAATGTAGCCCTACGTTTATTGTCTGACTGGCAGGTTGTCATACCTGACATAGAGGCTTATCTTGGTGCAATCGAGAGGTGGCTTGCCGTTTGCCTTAACCTCATGCAGGTTTGTCAGGTGTATTTTTCCAGTTGCACTGGATTAGGCTTGCAGTTTGCATCTACTAGGCTATTTCGTTGTTTCAATTAAGTCATATTGAACGTTGATAGTGTATTATTCTTCATCATCATCATATTATTATTATTTGCTATTATCTGTTAATGGTTGTGATACTTCATAAACATTAGCCAAGCCTGGGAAAATAATCAAAATGCTCAATACCAGGCAGCTTGCATTTAAGTAGATTAGCCAATAACCATTTCTTTCTCTTAACAGTGTACCTAGAATACCATGGGCCTTTGCCATGGCAGAGGCATGTGGAGTGATCCTGTGTAATATCTGGCTGCTAGTTCTGCTGCTGCACAAGCACAGGTAGAGTACTGGCTACTGACTGGTCCATAGGAAAATATGTTCGTCACACCTATAGCCTAGACATTATTTAAACTAGTATCTAGAATTTCACCATTACATTAATAGAATTGTAGAATGTTTTACCTCGTCCAGCGTTTAATTTTTTTTATTTGATTTTTACTTCTCCTTAGGGACACCCACCCGTTCCATTTATTTGAACTATTCCAGAGCTAGGACACCACATTAAAATGATCAACTAATTATTATGCCTTTTGACTACTTGAATCAGTGAGTTAGTTCAGGGTTACAACAAAGTTGTGAAACTTGCGGGGGTCCCAGAGGAGAGGTTTGAAAACCACTGGTCTAGTTCATGTGTAACGTCTGCTCTGCTGAAGGTCAGTTCTGCTGCGGCGCCTGTGCAGCCTCATGGGGACAGTGTTCATGCTGCGTTGCATCACCATGTTCGTCACCTCTCTGTCAGTGCCAGGACAGCACCTGCAGTGCTCAGGAAAGGTACTACAGCTCCATGCACATGCACACACATACATCAGCATTTCCTCCAGGTTGAGGATGATCTCATCATAACACACACACACACACACGTGTAGCTTTTTATAGATACAATCTGGCCGCACTGTAAAAACACTATGGGTAGCAATTTTCTTTCTTCTCGCGACAGGGTAAAATCTCAATAGTGACACTTAACTTCTCTTTCCCTGAGATTTATGGTGACATGTGGGCAAAACTGCATCGAGCTCTGGCCATCTGGAGTGGATTTGGAATGTCTCTCACAGGTGTCCACACATGTGGTGACTACATGTTCAGCGGCCACACAGTGGTCATCACCATGCTCAACTTCTTTGTGACAGAATGTAAGTGTTCCATATCATTTTACTGTTACTTTCACTGTCACCTGTTGCAGACAATAATTGTAATTGACTGTAAGTGGGAGGAACTTATGTACATCATGTGTTGTCCCTTTGTTGCCATCATGTGTCCATTAGCTGTAACTGCATGAAGGGCATCAAGACCAGACCACTTACAGTATAGTAATATATGCCAATTTACCTGACGCCTTTGTCCCAGTGGGTGACCCCAGTGGGAATCAGATCCAGGATCCTGTCGTTGCAAGCGCCATGCTTTACCAACTGAGCCACTGACAGATTTTAAACTGTTTTATAGCAGCATGTGTGCTAACGAAGACCAGAAGGAGAGCACACATACCACCTATTTTAAAGTCCCTGAATTTGTTGCCTGCTAGTTTTAGAGTTAATTTTCAAACGTTTTTAAAGCTTTTCAAAGCACTACGTGGCCTTGCACCCGAATACGTGTATGATAGGCTTTTAAGATATATGTCCAGTCGGTCCGGCCTTTTCGTTGTTCCAAAGGTCAGGCTGCCTTTAGCCATTATGGTCCTGGCCTTTAGAACAGCCTACCGGAGGGGAGGGGCTTCAGAAACTTTTTTACTGTATAATCTTTTTAGCCGTGCTTTTACTTGGTGTGCTTTTAGCCATACTATTTGATCACATTCTATACATCTTATTTATTTCAATTTATTTTAATTCATTAGTCTCATGTCCACTGTTAATTTATTATTGTTTTACAATTCTTTTGAGTTTCTCATTTTAGAAAATGTATTAGGTTTTTACTGTTCTCACCTTTTTTTATTGTTTTATTTGTTAAGCACTTTGAAATGCATTCTCTGTGAGAAATGTTCTCTATAAATTAAGTTTCACTGATTTTGAAAATCGCATACAGATAATGGGTCTACACTGAGACCAGAATCAATAAAGATGTCATTCAATGCACTCTTGAGGCAATAGGACTCTGGTCCAATGTAGTGCACTATGTAAGGGAATAGGGTGTCATTTGGGGCACAATCTGAGTTTTAACATGACTGAAATTCAACTTTCTAACTCATCAATTTGCTGCTTTTGTGCACATCAACAGACACACCGAGGGGTTGGAACTTCATCCACACCTTGTCTTGGGTCCTAAACTTGTTTGGGATCTTCTTTATCCTGGCGGCCCATGAACACTACTCTATCGACGTCTTCATTGCTTTCTACATCACAACCAGGCTTTTCCTGTACTACCACACGCTGGCTAACACCAGGGCCTACCAGCAGAGTCGCAGGGCCCGCATCTGGTTCCCCATGTTCTCTTTCTTCGAATGCAACGTCAACGGTCCTGTGCCCAACGAGTACGGCTGGCCTTTCTCTAAACCCGGCATGATCAGGAGGATGATTGGGTACTAGGTGGTAGAGGACACCTGTCTGCGATGCAGCCACAAGGACATTGATCTCATCTAATAGACACTACTGGTGACTTTGAGCCCTGTCGTGCTATTTTTGCTACTGCCCTCTGAAAGAAGTTGCTAACTGTGGTCATGTGTTATCAACTTTATATTCCAATATCTACAAGAGATTGCTAACTGAGATGGCTTCTGGGATCCTATTGGTGCCATGATGTGACCGGGTACAGACAGAGATGTGACTCCTCATATTCTGTCCCATGTCAGCCTGTTAAAAGGGATTAAAGTAAGGCTTGTGTCTAAATTGACAACCTATTCCCATGTAATGCACTACTTTTGACCAGGGCCCATAAGGCTCTGATCAAAAGTGGTGCACTACATAGGGAATAGGGTGCCATTTGGGACTGATCCTTTTATCAATTTTCTCTCTTCATTTGAAAAGGGATGAGTAAAAAAAATAAATTGTCCCACAACTTTTGCCACAAGATCAATAATCTGGTTACAGATATGTATGTGCTTTAGTCAGTGCCTCTTCTGTTGTTATGGTATACAATCTGATTATGGCATGACGACAAACTCGACAGAGGAGTTGACTAAAGCACAAACTGATCTGCTACTACCAGGCTACCATTTCAATGCTTAAGGGCTCAGACACACCAATAGAGTTTGCTGGTCGGGAGTAGTTAGCACCTTTGAACATAATTTGCAAACCAAGTGGACACTCATTTTACATGTAGAATTGCTTGAAAAATGTGAATGATCGGCAGACTAACGCTAGATGCACATTCGTTGCAATGTGTGTGAGCCTTAAAAGCTCTTAACTTGCAACCTGATCGAAAATTGGGGTAACGGCAAGCTATAGGTTTGGGGAAACATAAAAGCAGAATTCTCAGGCAGCCTATTGTAACCAAACACATTATTTTAAGTCAGTAAAGTTTGTTGAAATCTAAAATTCAACAGCGTTAGTGAAATGGGCTATTGTGTTCACTAGATATCCTGAGAAGTTAGGGCACTTTTCATAATATTATTGACATGTTTCTTTCAATGTTTTATCTGGACTCTAGTTCTAATACAAGTATGGACCACCTTAAAGGCAATATCAAAACGTCACAGATGATACTGTTGCTGAATTTATGTATAGCAATAACATAGTTCAAGATGTTGTGACCGGTCTTGTTACTTGTTTGCCATTGTTTCTTTAGGTAGTGTGTAAAGCTTCTGCATTCCTTAAGACACTACTGTGGTTTTGACAGTATTACTAGAATGCTGAATGAGTCATTCATGGCTCATTTTGAAATGAACTGTTTTGGTTTCCTTTATAATATTTGTATTGTTCAGTTATTATCCTGCCTTGTCCTAACTAGACATTACCGTAACCAGGGTTGTTACTTAGGAGATCGCAAAAAGCAGCCAAAACTATGGAATGGAAAATGGTGAACAATTGTTTTAAATACCATTCCATTTGCCAATAGCTTTAGTTGTTATAGTAACATTGTCTGTGTAGGAAATGCATATCTCAAATATTGAATTTTGTTGAGTTTTATACTAGCTTGTAAAATAGTAATTGACCAAGATTCACGATTAGAATAACATACAAGGATATCAATCCATACAAAGTAATTGAAAAAATGTGTATTTTTACTTCTTCCACAGATCCCTTGGACTTAATTTTGACTGCATCTTAATTTATTTCATTTGGTATATGTAAATACCATTTTTTTTATAGATATTTGATGTACTAAAAGGTTATTGCAACATGCACTTCAGCAGGAATATGTTTACAGTTGTGCAGAACTATATTTGTTTGAAACACAATGTGCTTTTATGTATAGGATTTATTTCAATCACCCTTTCACCCAAATCATTGAAAACAAATGCAAACCATCACAAAGTCCCCCACAGTAACTCAAATCAGGTCTGAAACTGCCATTAATGGTATTGGTTAGAACCCACTTAGTTCATATTTGTAAAACAATGAAGTATTACTTCCCACTGGGCACAAACGGGAGTTCAACATCTAGTTATTTGATTGCGTTGTCGAATAACACGAAATAAAACAATTCCTGAAATTCCTTCGTTTGATAACTTTTTGCAAATCCAATCAGTTTTCCACAGTGATTCAACGTCATCACATTGAATGTTTTTATTGAAATGGCGTGGGAACAATGTTCTATCAATCAGTTTGAGTCCAGTGGGTTTTGTCCTATATCCATCCCATCATGTTTTATTTGGAATTTCAGCTGTGGAATAGTTACTTGTACTACTAGGCCTAGATCGTAACCCGTTACTGGTTGAGTCTTTACCTTCCCCCCCACCTTTCTTATAATTCCAACTAGTTCCTAATGCATAAATCTTTTGGTTTGTGTAATGCCAGCTCATGTGCATGTGAGCTAGGTAGCTAGCTGCAAATTCATAGTTTTCTGCTAAGATGTTAGAAAAGCCATCATTCATAAGTATGTATCTCTCTTGAATTTGTTCTTAGTTGTCACTTTTAACCCCTCTAATAAAAATGTTACTAATCCTTATCACTGGTGTGGTTATAGCGGTATGTTACTTATCTTCAAGATACAGTAATTGACTACCAATGTAATGAAAATGTAGCAATAACAGCCAGTGTGGTTGTATTGGGTTAATCAATAATGTCCTGCAAATGACAAGTGTCTTTACCATCATTAAACAGTAGAAATCAAGGATCTGTCGTCTTGGATGTGATTCTTCAATCGAGAAGGTGAGAGTAGGGTGAAATTGCCAATAGATACTGAACTTGGATCAGTTTAGCATTTCCCCCACTGATGGTTAAGGTTAGTATTGGGAAGGGGAAGCTGATCCAAGAACTGTACTTAGTGAAAAGTCACCCTGGAGCCCTGTGTGTGTGTAAGGATGAGTGCAAGGCAGTAATTCAGTTAGCTACACGATTAGAGGACATGGTGACACATTATCTGCACGAGATAGTCAGAGTGCAGTGGATTAAAGCGGATTCTGGGAATTCGCTCAGAGCTATTCTGAGCAGTTTACATTTTGGAAATCCCTCCCAGTTGATGGTCAGGGTTCCTATTGTGACTGAGGTCCAGAGTCTAAGCATGGATTTAACATACTAACGTGACTGAGTTTACATGTCAGGTCTCTGCTAGGGTAAAAAAGCATGTGTGTTCATCCTGATCTCATTAGCCTAGTTAATGTCACTTCAGGTCAAGTTTTCTTACTTCTCTGACGGTCAAAGTGCTGATTCAGTGTAACATTGTGTATTGTTTAGTTAGCTAGAACACCTGTTTCCGTTTTGACCACTAGAAGACTTTTCCAACAACACTCATCAAGCTTTGCAGAATGCTGGTAGTTTAGCTAGATATCTCAGGTTTCTTGAAGTGTTTCTGACACCAGTTATAGTAATCCAGCTGTGAACAAAATACAAACATCCTGAAACTAACTGTAGAGAAAATCTGACTGCTTCACCAGAAATACTTTAATATTTTTTAAATAGCTATTTACATATTATTAAATTATTAATATAGACCTATCATGTAAGATTTATTTTTGTATTTTTTATTTCACCTTTATTTAACCAGGTAGGCAAGTTGAGAACACGTTCTCATTTACAATTGCGACCTGGCCAAGATTAAGCAAAGCAGTTCGACACATACAACAACACATAGTTAGTTACACATGGAGTAAAACATTCAGTGAAAAATAAGTCTATATACAATGTGAGCAAGTGAGGTGAGATAAGGGAGGTGAAGGCAAACAAAATATATAAATAAATAAAAATATAATAAGGCCATGGTGGTGAAGTAAATACAATATAGCAAGTAAAAAAAAACTGGAATGGTTGGTTTGCAGTGGAAGAATGTGCAAAGTTGAGATAGAAATAATGGGGTGCAAAGGAGCAAAATAAATAAATACAGTAGGTAAAGAGGTAGTTGTAGATGCAGGGCTCCCTTGCAAAAGACACCTTGGACTCAGTGGGACTCCTAGTTGAAATAAAGGTTACAAAAACGTGTACATGCAGAGAGCCATGTATTTAGAGTTGGGACAATGCGGTTTCTACATTATGAAGCATTTACATTACACTAAGCATGGATTTAACATACTAACGTGACTGAATTTACATGTCAGGTATATGGCAGCCATCTTAGCTTACCATTAACATAACACGGTGAATATTTAAACAGTTCTATTCTGAATGTATAGAACTAGAACAATATTAAAAATTCTAAAGGTTGTCCTAAAAGCCTTTAAATGTAGGACCAAATTCGAGCTGGCTCGATGGACAACTGGTGCCAGCTCAATGACACGTCGTTAGCTATCTCGTCTGGGCTTGTTACTGTTAGCTAGCACATGGACAAGGAGTACTGCAGTAGTCAGACATGACACGAATTACCACCACAGCTGGACCCTTCATTCATTTTTGGACTACACAATAAACTTGTATTAAAAGTCAGCCCACGAATGCTAGCTACCTAAAGTTAGCTAGCAAAACAGTTGAAACAAGCTGGCTAACGTGAGCTAGCATGGATTGTAGTTGGTCAGGTCGTATTGAAAGCTAGCTAAATCATATCAAACGTTGTCTCGTTTGCTTGGTTAGCTAATAGCCAATGCCATGACGAGCAAGGGAGAACTTAAGCTAGTTAGCCAGTTATTCTAGCGACGACGCTAACTGATTAGCTAGCTAACGTCAGTACACTAAATACAAGGTTCTAAGTATGGGGGTGACGTTAGTTACAGCATGGTGAAGATGAATTACATTCTTCAACATCTTGCTAGCAACATTAGCGAAGCCAGCTGCAGTCACATATTGGCTACCTATCAACATGACATCATTTTACATTTCTGGAGGCAGTGGAAATAATTTTAGCTTGCCCACCAAGGTTGACTTCAAAGTGGCAATGGAAACATGGCTTAAATATATGGTTCTGGGGCTACATATTAAGGCAAGCACCATGGTTGCTATGGTGAGGGTAAAGACTGCTTCCAGTTGCCAGATATATTATTCGTGAAGACAATTGCATTAAGTTAATAAATACATTAATTTTCAAATGTTTTAGTCTTATATTAACTTAATACTCAAATATGGACTTACAAATAATCAAATTAACGCATAACTCAGGTCATCCTACTTTGTTTTAGACAGGCAAATAAACGAGCAGCTACATTTACAGGGTCGTGAGTGTCGTTTTGTTGTTGCGGTTTCTCCATAAAGATAGTTAGAGGACGCAACATTGTATCTGTCCCATTGTTGCGTCTGTGAGAGTATGCGCAGTGCCACAGAGTTTCTAAATCCAGAGGCGCAACATCGTGAGACTTCCGGGAACGCTTTTGAAACAGAACAGGCGGGGGTTTGAAAAGTTAATGAGAGAAGTGAGAAATTCTTCCTTCGTTGTTCATGTTCTCGAAATTTAAAGGCAACCTAGATTTTAGCCAATTTCTTCAGTAGTTCAACATGTTATTACTCAAACCTTGTGAAAGTGACAAACTAACATATTTTCATTTATGTCAAAGACAACTTTATATCGAAAGAGTGCCTTTGATTTGACGGCATGCTTAGGCACAGTTCTGCGTCGTAAGACTCGATGCCGTGTTTCTACGTATGAACTTAGTTAGCCAAGTGTGAGCAGGGTTTCTATTGGAGAAGCAGTTTTAGCCTATTCTCATAATGTACTGTCTTTGGCAGCATCATTGAGCCCATCTCCATTTTGAAGTAATCCCATTTTCTTATACAACTTCTATGAGTTGGCAAACAAACTGAAAGGGTTTAAAAGTCAAGGTATGTGATTTGCTGCCACCTGCAGTTATGGAATGATTGCTCACAAGTATAATTCATTGTCTGATCCCTCCTGTTGACATGGAAGTAATTATGTGAACCTTCCGTAACCTATATGAAGTTCCACCAAGTTGACTACTTCAAAATGGTGAAAGTCCTCAATGGTGCTGCCCATGCTAAAATGGGTGTGGGCACTAGAGTCAAAGATGGTGGATGAATTAAGAAAGTTCACTGAAAAAAATGGTCAGTTCCTGTCTACTTGGCTCTCCCAAAGATACCAATACGATAACAGCTGGGTCTGGTCTACTTAGTTCATTGACTTCCATTGAAACAGAAATTGAAGGTGTGGGATGTCTCGCTGCCTCTTCTAGAGACCTCTATCTATCTCTATGGGTTTCTCCTTCATCGCCCTCCAGCTGGACAGGACTGTATCGCGACGCGGTGTCAGAAACAGCTTGAAAACAAGTCAAACCAACTATCTGCACCAACGCAAAGCTCCAAGCAACTGAGGTGAAGTTATAATATTCCTGCAAAATGTAGCTACAGTAGCTAAGTAACGTTAGGCCTAAATGTCAGCCTTTTTTTCTAGCTACAGTAGCTAACGTTAGGTGTCTTTGTGGGCTAACGTTAGCGAGCTAGCCAAAGAGCCATTAGCTAAAGTCAAGACGGGGACATGGCCAGCCAGAATCCAGCGAAGAGAAACGTTTAGCCAGCTAGCTAAAGTATGGTCCCTTGTCAAGGATAAAGGCAAGTCATGGTCGTTGACGACTTTGTAAATGTGCATTTTTTTATTCAACGTTTTTATCACTGTCTGTGATGTGATGGTTTGTTAGCTGGCTATTTGCTAACCCTACTAGCTAGTTAGCTAGCTTGACTTTTATTGAACAAGCCGCCACTGTCAGTCATTGGAATGATCTAGGAAAGACAATGCAGAGGCGTAGGAGTGCTAATGTCGATGTCAAGACGGCTGCTGCTTGTAGATAACCATGTTCTTCAAAGCTTCACCTGTGTAGATTTTAAAATGTTAACATTTCACCTTTATTTAACCAGGTAGGCTAGTTGAACACGTTCTCATTTGCAACTGCGACCTGGCCAAGATAAAGCAAAGCAGTTCAACACATACAACAACACGTTACACATAAAATAAACAAACATACAATCAAAAATACAGTAGAAAAAAAACCTATATACAGCATGTGCAAATTAGGTAGGATAAGAGAGGTATCGGCAATAAATAGGCCATGGGGGCGAAGTAATTACAATATAGCAATTAAACACTGGAATGGTAGGATGTACAGAAGATGAATGTGCAAGTAGAGATACTGGGGAGCAAGATAAATAAATAAATAAATAAATACAGTATGGGGATCAGGTAGATTGAATGGGCTAATTACAGATGAGCTATGTGCAGTGATCTGTGAGCTGCTCTGACAACTGGTGCGTAAAGCTAGTGGGGGAGGTAAGAGTCTCCAGCTTCAGAGATATTTGCAGTTCGTTCCAGTCATTGGCAGCAGAGAACTGGAAGGAGAGGCGGCCAAAGGAGGAATTGGCTTTGGGGGTGACCAGTGAGATATACCTGCTGGAGTGTGTGCTACGGGTGGTTGCTGCTATGGTGACCAGTGAGCTGAGATAAGGCTGGGCTTTACCTAGCAGAAACTTGTAGATGACCTGGAGCCAGTGTGTTTGGCGACGAGTATGATGCGAAGGCCAGCCAACGAGAGCGTGCAGGTCGCAGTGGTGAGTAATATATGGGGCTTTGGTGACAAAACAGATGGCACTGTGATAGACTGCATCCAATTTGTTGAGTAGAGTGTTGGAGGCTATTTTATAGATGACATCTCCAAAGTCGAGTATCGGTAGGATGGTCAGTTTTACGAGGGTATGTTTGGCAGCATGAGGGAAGGATGCTATGTTGCGAAATAGGAAGCCGATTTCATTTTGGATTGGAGATGCTTACAGTCTACAGTCTTACAGTTTACAGTCTAACCAGACACCTAGAATATGTTGACGACTACAAATACTTAAGTCAGAGCCGTCCAGAGTAGTGATGCTGGACGGGTGGGCAGGTGCGGGCAGTGATCGGTTGAACAGCATGCACTTAGTTTGACTTGCATTTAAGAGCAGATGGGAGGCCACGGAAGGAGAGTTGTATGGCATTGAAGCTCGTCTGGAGGTTGTGGTTGTAGGCCTGGCAATATCCCTTCAAATGTTTGCAAGGTGCTATGCTGAGATGATCATAAATTTCCTATCTAATCAGTTACTGGGTGGTGGATTATACTGGCACTAGTCAATCAGTGATGACAAGCAAACAACAACATGCATGTTGTGGCAATACCATCTTTGTCATACACTTGCTGCAATAGAGCTCGCCAGCTTGTAGTCCTAAAACCCGGAAATTAGTTATCTGGTTGGTTCAGCAATCCCTATGGGGAAAGAATAGGGTTTTGGGATAAATGCCGAAATAAAGCCTGCTGTTGCCTGGAAACCCGACATTGAATTCTATGTTGGGCAGAATTTACCTCTACAAGCCAGAATGTTGAATAAAATTACATTTTTATGTATTTTACCAGTTGTCTGTGCGTTTTGGTGGTAGGAATGTGAGCCAATATATCCACAAGAAAGTATGATTACATCAACTTTTCAAAGCGCTGGTAGTGTGTTCAGATTTCTATCACCTGAAGCATGCACACAACATACAAATACATACATACTTGCCAAGCTCTTGCACGTGTTTTACATGGTTCTGCACATGCTTCAGGTGATTCAAATTATAAAGCACTACCAGCGCTTTGAAAAGTTGATGTAATTATACTTTCCTGTGGATATATCGACCCACATTATTACCCTCAAAAGGACCAACTGCACAGACAACCGGTAAAGTACTTTAAAATATAATTTTATTCAACATTTTAGTATGTAGAGGTCATGAGAGGAAACTTTCCTGATTCAAATGCTAATTTCTGCCAGACATAGAATTCAATGCAATTCAACGTCAAGGTTTCCAGGCAAGGTCTGTGCTTAACAGACTGGAGCTTTTGTTTTTTTCCTAATAGATAGGCTACCATCAGTCATTTAACATGACTTTTATGAATTATGAAGGCTTTGTGCTTTTTTGTTACATAAATGCTTTAAAATGTACAAAGTGACGTTAATTTTCATCAGCTATCTCATAGAACAAAACATAAGGTCTCCTAAGTCTGTTTACCACAGACCTTATTTTCAGTGTTTATTCAAAAAACCTACAAAATTGGCATTCATTTCCCCATAGGCTTTGTCCAAAGAACCATGGCGGATTTGGTGCCTACAAAAAGGCGCTACTACTATTTCACTCTGTAGGCTACATGCTGAACTCAGTCAGTAGTACCTCAATGGCTAGATTTCTCATCTTCCATTTTTCTTGTCACAGGTGTAATGGCAGTGCCTCCATCATATGGTGACCTTGGCAAATCTGCAAAGGACATCTTCAACAAAGGATATGGTAAATGTCTTAACTGGTTGGTTTACCCCTGTAGAAATGACGAGAGTGACAAACATATATGTAACAGGGACCTCTTGTGACAGCTTGAACATGAAGTGTCACTTTGCTTTGGCCTCTCTTATGCCCTAATAGGCTAGTGGCCATTCCTCAAAGGGCTTTCGTTTTTGATATACCTACCCGAGGTATAACAAAGCATTTCTCTAAGGTCTCCCATATATGAAATGGATGGTTGTGTAAAAATATTTTACTACAAAAGTGGTTAAATTTATAGATATTGTGACACCCCCTTAACACAAACAGTGTAGGGGGGATACAAACAGTAAATTATCTGCCCTTTATACAGTAAACATACAAACAGCATTAGGATATCTTAAAGCATTTTGGAAATATAAACCCACAGATGCAATAAGCAGAAATATCAACTTGGAATATTTATGATGAACTTCACTTTTTGGAAGCTGTTCAATAGAGAACTTTCCGAAGTTGTTCTCATTCAGTGCTGTAAGGTACTGCCTGACAAATGCATACAGTTACACATGTATTTTTTTCATGTTGTAGTTTTTGTAATCTGCTCTAAGGCAAGTGGGGTCAGACAGTTTTTTTTTGTATTTTTTAATCAAATTGTATTTCATTTGTTCACCCCTTACTCTTGCAATTACGTTAGTGGGCCCCCCCCTTAAATGTTACTTTAAATCCAATATGACTGCCACAATACCATTTAAATGATGGGTTAATCAGGGTGGCAGGTAGCCTTGTGGTTAGAGCATTGAACTAGTAACTGAAAGGTTGCAAGGTCGAATCCCCGAGCTGACAAGGTAAAAAACTGTCGTTCTGCCCCTGAACAAGGCAGTTCAGCGGCACTGTTCCTAGGCTGTCATTGGAAATAAGAATTTGTTCTTAACTGACTTGCCTAGTAAAGAAAGAAAGAAAAATCACACGTATACACTATCTACGTGTTTTTAAGTGAGGTTTTTAAAATTTATAAACAATACTGAAGACTCTTTTTGTATACTTAAACTATGTTAGGTATCCAATATACACTCACGCTGTCTAGAATAGAGGTCGACCGATTAATCGGAATGGCCGATTTCAAGTTTTCATAACAATCGGAAATCGGTATTTTGGGGCGCCGATTTGCCGATATTTATTTTTTATTAATTTTGTATTATTATTATGTTTTTTACATTTTTATTTTTTATTTTTTTAAAACCTTTATTTAACTAGGCAAGTCAGTTAAGAACACATTCTTATTTTCAATGATGGCCTAGGAACGGTGGGTTAACTGCCTTGTTCAGGGGCAGAACGACAGATTTTCACCTTGTCAGCTCTGGGGATCCAATCTTGCAACCTTACAGTTAACTAGTCCAACGCAATAACGACCTGCTACTCTCTCGTTGCACTCCACGGAGACTGCCTGTTACGCGAATGCAGTAAGCCAAGGTAAGTTGCCAGCTAGCATTAAACGTATCTTATAAAAAATAATCAATCATAACCATTAGTTAACTACACATGGTTGATGATATTACTAGATATTATCTAGCGTGTCCTGCGTTGCATATAATCTGACTGAGCATACAAGCATGAAAGTATCTAAGCATCTGATTGAGCGGTGGTAGGCAGAAGCAGGTGCGTAAACATTCATTCAAACAGCACTTTCGTGCGTTTTGCCAGCAGCTCTTCGTTGTGCATCAAGCATTGCGCTGTTTATGACTATAAGCCTATCAACTCCCGAGATGAGGCTGGTGTAACCGAAGTGAAATGGCTAGCTAGTTAGCACGCGCTAATAGCGTTTCAAACGTCACTCGCTCTGTGCCTTCTAGTAGTTGTTCCCCTTGCTCTGCATGGGTAACGCTGCTTCGATGGTGGCTGTTGTCATTGTGTTGCTGGTTTGAGCACAGGGAGGAGCGAGGAGAGGGACGGTAGCTATACTGTTACACTTGCAATACTGAAGTGCCTACAAGAACATCCAATAGTCAAAGGTTAATGAAATACAAATGGTATAGAGGGAAATAGTCCTATAATAACTACAACCTAAAACTTCTTACCTGGGAATATTGAAGACTCATGTTAAAAGGAACCACCAGCTTTCATATGTTCTGAGCAAGGAACTGAAACGTTAGCTTTCTTACATAGCACATATTGCACTTTTACTTTCTTCTCCAACACTGTTTTTGTATTATTTAAAGCAAATTGAACATGTTTCATTATTCACTTGAGGCTAAATTGATTTTATTGATATATTATATTAAGTTAAAATAAGTGTTCATTCAGTATTGTTGTAATTGTCATTATTATAAATAAAATAAAAACTGGCCGATTTAATCGGTATCGGCTTTTTTGGTCCTCCAATAATCGGCATCGGCGTTGAAAAATCATAATTGGTCGACCTCTAGTCTAGATAGAGAAAAAAGCAAGACTGCTTGGTATGACAAGCAGGGGGCAGTTTTGTATTTTGAGACTTGCTTGAATAAGCTAAGTAGCCAATAGTCAGAGGGTAGCATAATTTGTCTGATTCTCTGTAATAATGGTATGGGAATAATAATAATGAATTTTATTTTGAAGTGGTTTCTTGCATCAAAACAACATTTTCAGTCACCTCTTTGTCTGAAGGACAAGTGGATAAACAGGTTAATGTCAAGCCCTGCATGTCATGGAAAGTAGGCCTACTTTAACACCAGACATTGTCTGCTACTGTAGGCTGAATGATAGAACAGCTAGTTTCATGTTAACATTTTATGTGATGCATTTTCTCCGTTGTTCTCCATTGCCACTCTGGTAGGCCTATGTTATAATCAAATAGCCACAGAAGCCTACTTGACCACTATCTGAAATAGTAACTTAAAGCGTGTACAGCCTCAGTGTTCACAGTAAACATGAGTTGGAAGTTGCCCTGAATTTTCACAACTTTCAAGTTTGCGCTCAGCAGACCTGAAATTTGCTCAGTGCTGATTATTATTTTTTTTTTTAATTTAAGGAACGTTGGCCAGCATTCCTGTCGACACCTTGTAGAGTCCATGCCCTGACGAATTGAGACTGTTCTGAAGGAAAAAGGGGTGCAACTCAATATTAGGAAGGTGTTCCTAATGTTTTGTTTACACAGTTAAAAGACTCAGGTCACAAACATGAAATTGAATTGAGCAATATACCACATTACATCTTACTAGTAATACATTTCTTGCTTTAGAAACATTTTACAAATCATGCTCATTCATTATTTGTGTTTTTAGCTATAACAATGGCAGTGAGCTGTAACAATGGCACAGAGTGGCTGGTAGATTTGTATTTTTTTAATCTACTGGTCACCGTAACTGTTGGACAAAGTTAATTTCCCACCCTGGATGCAACCAGACATGACAAGCTACAACCATGTTTACAGGTCTTAGTTTCAAAGGTTTTTCAAGTTGTGTGATGGGCACCACCTCATCCTCAATGTAAAGAAAACAGAGGAGATGGTGTTTGAACCCAAATCTTGTCTGTGACCACGTGCCTGTGGTTGTCTACAATGCCAACATAGCGCAGGTTAGTTTGTACAAGTACCTGGGTGTACACATGGACAATGTCCTGAGCTGGAAGGTTCAAGTAGTGTCTGCTGCAGAGTACAACAGAGCCTCTCTTTCCTACGGTGACTCAGGGTTTTTGGAGTTGACCAGAAAAGAATGCTTCTGTTCTACCATGTAGTCATAGAGTATCCTGATATATGGCGTCAGTCTGGTTTGCCAATTTATCAGTCCAACTGAAATCCCGCCTGATACAAACTGCCATGAATGTAATGGGCTTGAGGCAACATCCTTCCCTGCAGACTATTTCTGAACTGACCGTTACCAGACCAGCGCAGAAAATTATTTCAGATCCCTCCCATGTACTTCACTCTGAGAATCAGGCAGACACTATAGGGTCCCTACATGTAAGCTGAACAGGTATAAGCACTCCCTCATTCCCATGTCCATCAAATACCTAAACAGCAATAGGTAAAATTGAGCTTGCTTAGTACAATACTGACAGAATAAGGGAATGTGCAAATGATTGTGTGTGGCTATATGAGAAGTGTATGATAAGGGTAATGTGCGATTTTATGTTGTGTGTAATGTACAGTGTTTATTTAGTATACAGCAGTAATGTGTGTCTACTGTCTAAGACAATTTTCTCCTATCCTAAGTGACTAAGGCAGGTGTTCACTAAAATGAACCAACACATCCTGACACTCATTGTCACGAAATGCCATCAAGTTAGTGGGCTTTCACATGTCATAGGAATTGCACCTCTCCAATGTCAATACCATCATGAATCTCCCAGAACTGTCCTCCCGTCCTATATGCAGAAACTTAAACAGGAAGTACCTGTGTTAAGGACGGTTTTAATGTTGGTCTGACCAATCGGAATCTATGCTCGTAGATTGTTTTGATCATGCGGACTGGGAGGTGTTCCGGGTTGCCTCTTAGACAAGTATTGAAGTATACACTCTGACTGGGTTCATCAGGAAGTGCATAGAAGATGTTGTTTCCTCTATGATGATTGAGAATTTATCCAAACCAAAAACCAATTCAATGGGCCAGACACAAGAAGTATGTGGCAGGGACTTTAGACAATCACGGATTATAAAGGGAAAGCCAGCCACGTTGCGGACAACGACGCCTTTCTCCCGGACTAGCTAAACACCTTTGCCCGCTTCGAGGAAAACACTGAGCTACCGACGCAGGGCCACCACTGCTCACGAGGACTGTAAGCTCTCGTTCTCCGTGGCCGACGTGAGTAAGACATTTAAGCGTGTTAACCCTCAAGGCTTTCGGCCTAGATGGCATCCAAAGCCGTGTCCTCAGAGCATGTGCAAACCAGCTGGCTGGGGTGTTTACGAACATATTCAATCTCTCCCTATCCAAGTCTGTCTCACTTGCTTTAAAAGCTGTCTAACAGTGTTCCTGTACCTAAGAAAGTGAACATAACTGAACAGCCGACACCCTAGTCCCTCTCCATTTTGCATACCGCCCCAACAGATTCATTGATGATGCAATCGTCATGGCACTGCACACTGTCCTATCCCATCTTGACAAGAGGAATATCTATTTCAGAATGCTGTTCATCGACTACAGCTCAGCCTAGTGCCCTCCAAGCTGTTGTGACTTTTGGCTAATTAATATTCTAGATAATTTACTGATGAATTATTCCAGCAATTAATCAGATTTTATTTGATACATTTATGTATCCTGAGGGGCATCTTCAAGGGTTGGATATAAAGTAAAAGTTTATTTGTCACGTGTGCCGAATACAACCAACTGGTGTAGACCTTACAGTGAAATGCTTACTTACAGGCCCTAACCAACAGTGCAATTTTTAAGTAAAAAATAGGTATTAGGTGAACAATAGATAAATAAAAAAGCAACCGTAAAAAGAGTAGCGTGGCTATATATACAGGCACCGGTTTGTCGGGCTAATTGAGGTAGTAAGTAAACTCACCAAAAAAACATTCTCACTGCAAACTTAACGTGTAAATAGTTGTATGAACATAAGATTCAACAACTGAGACAACTGAGCAAGTTCCACAGACATGTGACTAACAGAAATGGAATAATGTGTCCCTGAACAAAGGGTGGGTCAAATTCAAAAGTAACAGTCAGTATCTGGTGTGGCCACCAGCTGCATTAAGTACGGCAGTGCATCTCCTCCTCATGGACTGCACCAGATTTGCCAGTTCTTGCTGTGAGATGTTACCCCACTCTTCCACCAAGGCACCTGCAAGTTCCCGGACTTTTCTGGGGTGAATGGTCCTAGCCCTCACCCTCTGATCCAACACGTCCCAGACGTGCTCAATGGAATTGAGATCCCGGCTCTTCGCTGGCCAAGGAAGAACACTGACATTCCTGTCTTGCAGGAAATCACGCACAGAATGAGCAGTATGGATGGTGTCATTGTCATGCTGGAGGGTCATGTCAGGATGAGCCTGCAGGAAGGGTACCACATGAGTGAGGTGGATGTCTTCCGTGTAACGCACAGCGTTGACATTGCCTGCAATGACAACAGCTCAGTCCGATGATGCTGTGACACACCGCCCAAGACCGTGACGGACTCTCCACCTTCAAATTGATCCCGCTCCAGATTACAGGCCTCAGTGTAACGCTCATTCCTTCGACAATAAACACGAATCCTATCATCACTCCTGGTGAGACAAAACCGTGACTCGTCAGTGAAGAACACTTTTTGCCAGTCCTGTCTGGTCCAGCGACGGTGGGTTTGTGCCCATAGGCAGCGTTGTTGCTGGTGATGTAAGGCAGGTCCTCACCAGACAACAGGCCTACAAGCCCTCAGTCCAGCCTCTCTCAGCCTATTGCGGATAGTCTGAGCACTGATGGAGGGATTGTGCGTTCCTGGTGTAACTCGGGCAGCTTTTGTTGCCATCCTGTACCTGTCCCGCAGGTGTGATGTACGGATCCTGTGCAGGTGTTGTTACACGTGGTCTGCCACTGCGAGGACGATCAGCTGTCCATCCTGTCTCCCTGTAACGCTGTCTTAGGTGTCTCACAGTACGGACATTGCAATGTATTGCCCTGGCCACATCTGCATTCCTCATTCCTCCTTGCAGCATGCCTAAGGCACGTTTACGCAGATGAACAGGGACCCTGGGCATCTTTCTTTTTGGTGTTTTTCAGAGTCAGTAGAAAGGCCTCTTTAGTGTCCTAAGTTTTCATAATGGTGACCTTAATCTCCTGCCGTTTGTAAGCTGTTAGTGTCTTAACGACCGTTCCACAGGTGCATGTTCATTAATTGTTTTATGGTTCATTGAACAAGCATGGAAAACCATTTTTAAACCCTTTACAATGAAGACCTGTGAAATTGTTTTACAAATTATCTTTGAAAGACAGGGTTCTGAAAAAGGAATGAGTTTACAAGTAGGTATGGTTAAAGTGAGTATGCATATATGATAAACAGATGGTAGTGTAAAAGAGAGGGTGGCGGTACACAATGCAGATAGTCCGGGTAGCCAATGTGAGGGAGCACCGGCTAGTCGAGGTAGTATGTACATGAATGTATAGTTAAAGTGACTATGCATATATGGTAAACAGAGAGTAGCAGCAGTGTAAAGAGGGATTGGGGACACACACACACAATGCAAATAGTCCGGGTAGCCAATTGATTACCTGTTCAGGAGTCTTATGGTTTGGAGGGTAAAAGCTATTGAGAAGCCTTTTGGTCCTAGACTTGGCACTACGATACCGCTTGCTATGCGGTAGTAGAGAGAACAGTCTATGACTGGGGTGGGTGGGGTCTTTGACAATTTTTAGGGCCTTCCTCTGACAACGCCTGGTGTCGAGTTCCTGGATGGCCGGCAGCTTAGCCCCAGTGATGTACTGGGCCGTACGCACTACCCTCTGTAGTGCCTTGCGGTCGGAGCCCGGGCAGTTGCCGTACCAGGCAGTGATGCAACCAGTCAGGATGCTCTCGATGTTGCAGCTGTAGAACCTTTTGAGGATCTGAGTACCCATGCCAAATCTTTTTCGTTTCCTGAGGCTTTGTCGTGCCCTTTTCATGACTGTCTTGGTGTGTTTGGACCGTTCAAGTTTATTGGTGATGTGGACATCAACGAACTTGAAGCTCTCAACCTGCTCAACTACAGCCCCGTCGATGAGAATGGGGGCGTGCTTGGTCCTCCTTTACCTGTAGTCTACGATCATCTCCTTACAGGCTGACCACACAAAATAAAATTTGAAATTTATATTCAATTATTGCACCCATACTGCTCGCGCACACCAACGATCGTCTGCGTTGCCAACGGCTAAAATAGAAGTCAGTTCTATTTGTGACGCAGATCGTGCTGCAAGTCCTGCCTCTCCCTTCTCCTCATTGGTTTATAGAAGCAGGTACCCACGGGCCATCTCCTCATTGGTTATACCCACCTGGGTGACTGAAAGACAAACAAGGTCAGTGGCGGTAATGCACCTAATTTATGAAAGTTGACAATCGCAATTTAAAGTCCAGAGAAGAAAAGGCCTGGGAGGAGAGATGACTAGAAATGATTCGGTTGACCGTTTTATGTGTGGATTAAATGTCGGAGTAGAGGACCTTGTGCATTTCAGGTAAGATAACAACTCAATGTTTATATCCCAGGACAAATTAGCTAGCAACAGCAAGCTAGCTAAATTGCCATAAATGTTTAATGCTTTTTTACCTATCACCAAATGTAATGTAATTGGTTCAGTTTGTTTTGATATTTTAACCTGCGTGTTATCGCGTTTGTGTGGCGGGACAAAATACATTTATGCACGATGGCGCATGCGCGCAGCCGATTTCAGTTCCGTGTTAGTCTTGGTCATGTTGAGGGATTGGTTATTATTCTGGCAGCACCCGGCCAGGTCTCAGACCTCCTCCCTATAGGCTGTCTCGTCATTGTCGGTGATCAGGCCTACCACTGTTGTGTCGTCTGCAAACTTAATGATAGTGTGGAGTCATACCTGGCCACCCAGTCGTGGGTGTACAGGAGGGGACTAATCACGCACCCCTGAGGGGCTCCAGTGTTGAGCATCAGCGTGGCAGATGTGTTGCTACCCATCCTCACCACCTAGGTGCGGCCCGTCGGGAAGTCCATGATCCAGTTGCAGAGGGAGGTGTTTTGTCCCAGGATCCTTATCTTAGTGATGAGCTTTGAGGGCACTATGGTGTTGAACGCTGAGCTGTAGTCAATGAATAGCGTTCTCACGTAGATGTTCCATTTGTCCATGTGGGAAAGGGCAGTGTGGAGTGCAATAGAAATTATATGATCTGTTTGGGCTGTTTGTAAATTGAAGTGGGTTTAGGGTTTCTGGAATAATGGTGTTGATGTGAGCCATTACCAGCGTTTCAAAGCACTTCATGGCTACGGATGTGAGTGCTACGGGTCTGTAGTCATTTAGGCAGGTTGCCTTCGTCTTCTTAGGCACTGGGACTATGGAGGTCTGCTTGAAACATGTTGGTATTACAGACTCAATCAGGGATATGTTGAAAATGTCAGTGAAGACACCTGCCAGTTGGACAGCACATGCACGGAGCACACATCCTGGTAATCTGTTTGTCCCCGCAGCCTTGTGAATGTTGAGCTGTTTAAAGGTCTTACTCACATCGGCTGCGGAGAGCTTGATCACAGTCGGCCGGAACAGCTGATGCTCTCATGCATGCCTCAGTGTTGGTTGCCTCGAAGCAAGCATAGAAGTGATTTAGCTCGTCTGGTAGGCTCGTGTCACTGGGCAGCTCGTGGCTGTGCTTCCCCTTGTAGTCTTAATAGTTTGCAAGCCCTTCCAAATAAGACGAGCGTCGGAGCCGGTGTAGTGCGGTTCAATCTTATCCCTGTATTGGCGCTTTGCCTGTTTGATGGTTCGTCTGAGGGCATAGCAGGATTTTTTTATAAGCTTCCGGGTTAGTCCTGCACCTTGAAAGCGACAGTTCTACCCTTTTTGTACGTACAGTCACTATGGGGACGATGTCCTCGATGCACTTATTGATAAAGCCAGTGACTGATGTGGTGTACTCCTCAATGCAATCGGAAGAATCACGGAACATATTCCAGTATGTGCTAGCAAAGCAGTTCTGTATTTTAGCATCTGCTTCATCTGACCACTTTTTTTATAGACCGAGTCACTGGTGCTTCCTGCTTTAATTTCTGCTTGTAAGCAGGAATCCGGAGGATAGAGTTGTAGTCGGATTTACCAAATGGAGGGCGAGGGAGAGCTTTGTACGCGTTTTTGTGTGGAGTACAGTTCATGTATAATTTATTTCCCTCTGGTTGCGCATTTAACATGTTGATAGAAATGAGGTAAAACTGATTTGAGTTTCCCTGCATTAAAGTCCCCGGCCACTAGGAGCGCTGCCTCTGGGTGAGCGGTTACCTGTTTACTTATTTCCTTATACAGCTGACTGAGTGCGGTCTTAGTGCCAGTGTCCGATCTGTGGTGGTAAATAAACAGCCACGAGAAGTATAGATAAACTCTCTTGGCAAATAGTGTGGTCCCTAGCTTATAAGAAACTACACTTCAGGCAACCAAAATTCAAAGACTTCCTTAGATTACGTGCACCAGCTGTTGTTTACAAATATGCACAGACCGTCCCCCCCCTCGTCTTACCAGAGTGTGCTGTCCTATCTAGCCGGTGCAGCGTATATCCCGCTAGCTGAATGTCCATGTCATCATTCAGCCACGATTCTGTGAAACATAAGATATTACAGTTTGATGTCCCGTTGGTAGGATATTCGTGATTGTGCCTCGTCTAAGTTATTGTCCAATGATTGTACGTTGGCGAGTAATGTTGACGGTAGCTTTCCCACTCGCCTTCTCTGGATCCTTACGAGGCACCCTGCTCTGTGTCCTCTGTTCCTGCGTCTCTATGTCCTGCCAATAACGGGGATGTCGGCCTTGTCGGATGTTCGCAGTACATCCTGTGCTTCCTGCTTGTTGAAGAAAAATATTTGTCTAATCCGAGTTGAGTGATCGCTGTTCTGATATCCAGAAGCTCTTTTTTTTGCCGTAAGATATGGTGGCAAAAACATTATGTACAAAATAATGCGAGAAAAAAACACATAGCAGAATTGGTTCGACGCCTGTGAAACTGCTGCCATTTGTTCCGGCGCCGTTTTACTGCTATAGAGAAACCCTTGAATTAACTCTATCGGGAGTTATCATTAACTGTTATAGTGTTAACACAATCAACAATATAATCAGTCAATTTTGCTATATTCTCATTCTGGACCGTCGTCAAGCTCTGGAACCTCAAGAACCCAACCGCTCACAAATCATTAATTGAAGTTTTATTTACTAGATTAAATAAATTGGAAAATGAGGTAGTTAACAGATACGATACAACAATTATTGAGGTGAAAATATTTTATGACCTGTAGAAGTTATTATAAATTAACTTCCATACTCGGCTCAGGCAAATTAAATAGTTAATTCACAAGACTTTTGAGGATGATGTGGTCTTATATATTGAAAGAGAAAATGTAAAACGTTAGGAACACCTGCTTTTTCCGTTACCGACTGGCCAGGTGAAAGCTGTGATCCCTTATTGATGTCTCCTCTTAAATCCGCTTCAATCAGTGTAGATAAAGTTAAAGAATGATTTTTTTGAGCCAATCGAGACATGAGCTGTGTTCGAATACCCATACTGATATAATGTATACTACATATTTAATGAGTATATACTGTTAGTTAATTTTAGTATTCTGTAAATGAATAGTATCCTTTCAAATGAGCATACTAGCTCTTCGCCGGTCAACCGGAAGTTGAATCTGTTGCTATGCAACCTCTTGCTAGCTAGTTAGCATAACAAGTTAGTAGTGATGGGCCGAACGAAAAGAGACGGCTCTTTTGTCTCCCAAACGGCTCTTTAAAAAAATATGTTTTGTATTTTTTCAAGTCAAAAAGTTTGCTGTAGTTTGACTATGATTGGTGTTAAAACAATTCAAATTAAATTATTCAATGAATTCATACTCTACCATAACTGCAATGTATTTAAAAATGCATTGGTTTGTTATGAAAAAGAATGCTATTAAACATTTGCATTTAAAGTAGAACTTTTTAATGTATATTAACAAAGTGCATATGAATCTAACCATTCAAAACAAATACAATCTGAACAGCATAATATAATATTGCACCATATTAAAGAAAATGAATAACTATGTGCAAAACTGCAGCATCCCACTTAAATCATTAAACTGGTTCCTCTTTTCTCTCCTTTATTGCCATGTTATAACCAGCAGCACACAGCAATGTTGACCATATTTTGCATTTGAGGGATTAGCATTCAGAAATGCAAGCTGCCTCACTTTCGAGGGGCTGATGCGGTTTCTTCTCTCAGTAATTATTTGTCCCGTTTTCGAGAAGATCCTCTGAGGGAACGGATGTGGCCACTATGCAGAGTCTCCCTGTCATGACTTTAGTAAGCCGTGGGTAGAGAGAGGCCTTGTTCTTCCACCAGCTCAGAGGATCTGCTAATAGGATCGGACCTCCATTATGGCATCTGCTGATGGATTCCTTCATGCTGCATCCCCAGTTGCTCTCTCGTCAAACATTATCCAAACAGCAGATGTTTGTGGCACTACTGCTGGTGCTCCTACCCCATCGGATCCCTCTTCTTCCTGTTGCCCTGGTGCCTGAGCCAGCTCACTGCTGGGGCTGCCCCTCCCTGCTGCTGATATTATTTTTTGAAGCTCCTCATCAATCACTCTGGCATCACTGAAGGCTAACCTCTTAAACCTGGGGTCAACTGCAGCGGATTCTGATAGCACGTGATTATATTCCATTCTGTGTTGTCCATCAACTCTGTCACATGTCCTGTGGTTACATTTGCTTCTCTCTGGCGACTGGCTGTGATTCGCTGCAGAACCTTACACAGGAGTATCATTTTTGAGGCTGTCACATAGCTGAAAAGAGAGAACTGTAACTTATTAGTTAATGTTTTGTCTACTGATACTACATGCTCATATACATATATAATACTGGATTAAATAATGATGTAGTATTAACTGATTACTGTACCCCTCTCCACTGATCTCCACAGTGACCTGCTCAAAGGGTTCCAGGACTCTGCACACCACCTCCCATTCCTCTTGGGTCAGAGCCTCAACAGGTGCATTGACAATGGCCAGGGTAGAGAGGATGGCATCCTTTGACTCAAGAAACCGCTTCAACATGTAAATGTTGAATTCCAACTTGTAGTGCAGTCTTGTTTAGGCCTCAGCTCAGGCATCCCCATCTGGCTTTATGTAGACTTTAGTTTTTCAGCACCTACTGTGCTCCTGTGGAAGTATTCCACAGCTGCTTTCACATTGTCCACATGGGGCTTCATCACCTTCAGAGCATCTCTTACAATGAGGTTGATTGTGTGGGCAAGACATGGATGATGGTTCCATTTTAACATTTTCATGGCTTTGGTTATGTTAGCTGCATTATCACGAACACAACAGACCACTTTTCCATCAATTTGCCATTCTCTGGACACTCAACAGTTCCTCTGCCAAGTTCTCTGAGGTGTGTCTGTCGCTGAACTCAAAGCAGTCCAGAAGACTGCTAGACATTGAAAAATCTTCAATAAAGTGACATGTACCCGACATGTAAGAAGTGGTTACCCTTGATGTCCAGCAGTCAGTGCAGTAGCTTTTTGGACTCTTTCCCGCACTGAAGCCTGTGTGCTCTCGTACAGTTGTGGAATAAGTGATTTGAAAGGGTTTTCCTGCTTGGAATTGTCCACATTGGATTTAGACTATTGCTATGATTTCTAAAACCTCTGTCCTCCACGATTGAAAATGGCTGGAAATCGGTGGTAATCATTTTAGCGAATGCAATATCAATTTTACCTTGTTTTGCTATAGACTTTGGCATAAACTGGTCCATAGAAGACTGCTTTGCTGTGGGTTACGGAGTAGGCCTACTTGACTGAGTGGTGGAGATGCTGACTCCACCACTATCACTAGCATTCCCGCTAATTTCTCAAAGCTCCGCTGCAGCTAGCTTTACAGTTGGGTGCACAGTTCGCTTATGCCGTGTAGGTTGTGCATCAAACCGGCTTTATGAGATTTTTGATTTGGTAAATTCTACACTGTGCTCTAACATTGTCTACATTATTAACATGCATCCAAATGCTACTGTGCTTCCGACTCATTTTCCAGCTGTTGTTTTCACAGCTGTCCTTCCTCTCTCCCCACGGCTGCTAAGTGTGTGACTGAGTTGGCTTGGGCTTCCCTCACGCAACTTTGGCTCATTGGTTGACACTGCGTGTCTTACAGGAACAACAAGTGAGGCTGTTAGTCTGAGCAGACAGTCAGAACGAATGTGTGTGTGTTGAGCATTTAGGCCTGTATTTTATTTCTTTGTTTTTTGAATTAGTTACTTCTATTCATTTAAATCTTTTGATTATTCATATCAATTTTTTATTTTTATAAATAGATTTATAAATAAATCGTCTCGATATGCGAGCCGGCTCCCAACGTTCACCTACAAGACCTGGCTAGTTCGCGAACGACCCATCACTAGTCTGTAATCGGGTTATTAGCTGACAGCCGGCACTAATGGAAAAGACTTTCTGAGTGTAGCGTGTGTTTTCCTTTGAGCAGATTACAATAGCCACAACCTAAAGAAATGTGTTGCTGTATTTGAATACTCATACTAATGGTACTATTTGTGACGTTAATTTAGGTCATAGTATGGATATAGTTAGTATGCCAAAATTTCCCGGATGTCGTACTACTTCCGCCAAAATACGAAGTATACAAGCAGTGAACACTATTTCAGTGCTTTTAGGGCCTGTAATGGAATTCTTCAGAAAATTAGCGTGGCTTCGCATCGTTTTCAGATTTGAAGAAAGTGGCAGAAAATATGCAGCCGAAGTCCAACGAGAGCGGATACAAATTCATTGCTTTAACTAATGTTGAGCAATGTAATGACTTTTCAAATAAGTTACCTTATGTTATGTTGGCGGACAATTTGATAGCTACGCTGTCCTTATGAACCACATAGCATATCATTACAGCAGTAACATTACCATAATGTTAGCTAGCTACCCAACGTTAGTTGGCTAATAATACATCAAACTTGCCAGTATATTAACGATATGCTATCTAAAAACCCAGCGTTTATTGACTTGATTATTCCCGTCATTCTTCGCTTTGCTAAGTGCTATAGTCTCGAGTTCTCATACTAAAATAAACTAATAGTACAGTATGTAATGTGTGTGTATACTCATTTTAATTATGTATGGGGCGGCAGGTAGCCTAGTGGTTAGAGTGTGGGGGCAGTAACTGAAAGGTTGCAAGATCAAATCCCCGAGTTGACAAGGTAAAAATTTTGTTCTGCCCCTGAATAAGGCAGTTAACCCACTGTTCCTAGGCCATCATTGTAAATAAGAATTTGTTCTTAACTGACTTGCCTAGATAAATAAAGGTTAAATAATGTTTTTTTAGATGTAGTATGGGTATTTGATCACAACTTGTATTTTATTTTTAATTTGGGGGTCAGGCTGGACCAAACAGCACTGAATGAGAACAAATCTGACTTTGAAAGTTATTTTGAACAGCTACCAACAAGTGAAGTTAACATTCACTATAAATATTCACAGTTGATATTTCCGCCAATTATATCTGTGTTTACAGGTATATATTTCCAAAATGCTTTAAGATATCCCAAATTGTATAAAAGGCAGACACTTGACTACACGTATTCCACATTTTCGCAATATCAGCGCTTGCAATACTGGGTTACATGAGCTTATGTGCCCCCCTCCCTTCCCCCT
The DNA here is from genome assembly GCF_029448725.1 of Salvelinus fontinalis. Classification (NCBI taxonomy): domain Eukaryota; kingdom Metazoa; phylum Chordata; class Actinopteri; order Salmoniformes; family Salmonidae; genus Salvelinus; species Salvelinus fontinalis. The sequence goes on from NC_074665.1 coordinate 72,536,140, forward strand.
CCAGCAAGGCACTGTTTGAGTTAAGTGGGTGTGTCACAATATCTATCAATTAAACCACTTTTGCTTTCATATATGGGAGTACTTTAGAGATGTGGAAAAACATGGTTGTGTTTTGTTACCCCTACACAAGGTATATCTGAAAACAATTTGAAGGACTTGCCAGTAGTCTAAACGGGAATGTTTACATCAATCCACAGAACATATTTCACACTGACAGGGCATTTCATAGGGAGGAAACATGATGACAACCAGACATTCAATTTGTTCAAGCCATGTCACAGTTGGACCGTAAGGATCAGTATTCTCCATGTAGTGGTCCATTTGTCAAATATTGAAATGCAAAGGAACCTTACTGTACAAAGGAACATGTGGTGGTCTGAATGTTATCATTTGTTCTTCATAAGGTTTTGGATTGGTGAAACTTGATGTCAAGACCAAGTCTTCAAGTGGAGTGGTGAGTTTGGCTATTCAATCCTGCCAGGGAATTACTCTGCATTATGCTCTTGTATAAAAAAGGATAGGATAGCCTACAACTCCTAACTAACCCTGTCGTAATTGTCCTTTAGGAATTCAAAACCTCAGGCTCCTCCAATACTGACACCAGCAAAGTCAACGGGAACTTGGAGACCAAGTACAAATGGGGTGAATACGGCCTGACTTTTACAGAGAAGTGGACCACAGACAATACTCTGGGAACTGAGATCACTGTTGAAGACCAGGTAGAGAGGAGAAACCAGTCTAACTGAAGTGATTTGTGAGCTTTCTATTTGGTTGTGCTTAGTTTTTTCTTCTTCCATAGATCACCAAAGGACTGAAACTTACTTTCGACACCCAATTCTCACCAAATTCTGGGTAAGCTTTGTGCTTTTTTTAGTTAAAATCATAACTGAATGTTTGTCACCAGTCTTTTGAGACCCTGGAATCGATAACATTTATTGTGCATGTTCGGCGCTGCACAATCCACCAAACTTTCTTTATTGAAAATAAAGGGAAGACTGAACAAGAACAACCGAGATATCAGATCTTTATTAATCCTCTTTTTTTCCCCTCTATACCTTTTCCCCTCTAACAGCAAGAAGAGTGGGAAGGTGAAGACTGCCTATAAGCGTGAATACGTCAACCTGGGTGTGGACTTTGACTTTGACTTTGCCGGCCCGGCCATCCACGGGGCAGCGGTAGCCGGATACGAGGGATGGCTGGCTGGCTATCAGATGACCTTCGACACGGCCAAGTCCAAAATGACCCAGAGCAACTTCGCTGTTGGCTATAAGACAGGAGATTTTCAGCTGCACACCAATGTGTAAGCTTCATATCGATTGTACTTTCGAGAACTTACTGTATGTCTCGGCACTAAAGTGACAAGGGTAAATTTTTCTACCATGGTTAGAAAGAGGAGTCTCCTTTGTGCTTAAAGGTGAACTGAAATGTTTTAGCAATTGATTTTGATAAGTTGTAGGTGGATTTGAGCGTTTCAGTTCATCTTTTAATTGAGTTATCAAACATAAAGAGCAGTTCATCAGACAAGGATAACATAATGTATGTCTGCTTATTTCATATATCCCAGTAATGATGGCACAGAGTTTGGAGGGTCCATCTACCAGAAGGTGAATGACCAGCTGGAGACTGCTGTGAACCTGGCCTGGACAGCAGGCAGCAACAGCACCCGCTTTGGCATCGCTGCCAAGTACCAGCTGGACTCCAGTACCTCCATATCTGTGAGTGCTGCTATTTTGCTTGTCTCGTTTATACGTTTTGTATGCCGGACTTTACAGCTGTGTTCAATATTCAGAGACTCTGGTTCTGTGAGATTTTGTTGAATAGGTATTTTAGGAAGTAACTGGAGTTAAAATTATTATTTATTTTTTTTATGTTTTATTCCGTGACAATAATTATCATATAACCCTTTGTATTCCAGTGTTTAAAGGGATTATCCAGTACTTTTGTATAGTTTTTAATCAGTAGTTCTGAAAGTAGTGCTCACAAGCCAAAAGTGGTCCCAGAATATGGTGTACTACATCACATATGTGCACCACGTCTTTGCTCTCTCTCTGCTGTGGGTGCATCATGTGCATCTTGCTAGCTGTCACTCATATGGCGAGGGGCTGAAGCTTACTGATTGAACTAGAATTGCCAGAGGGCTGGCCCACAAGGAAAAATGTAAGGAAAACAGACCTGCCAACATGCACACATTTTGCATACCAACTATGCAATTCTCTGTCCATGTACGAGATCCGCGTTAAAAGTATGCAGAAATTAATAGGGCCTGATGGGGGGAAAAAATCTACCATCCTGATTCTCGAGCTGCAACACACAGACATGTACGGCGTTTGTGTCAACGGACATGGCGACTTAACACATCATTATTCGACGTAGCTACCCCCTTTTTGTTGTGATGCTGAGTTTTCCGACTGCCAGCTGTACGTAAACACATGGACAAATCCCTTTTCCACTCCGTGTGTTGTGGAAAGGTAAACTCTAATTGTTTCAAGCTAACGTTAGCGAGCATAAGATGGACATTCAGTGGGCTCTAAAGTGCCAGCAGTTCACTCACATTTGCTAGTGAAAGAAATTAAATGCAAATACGAAAAATAACTGGTCACATTTGTGCGAGTGTGATATACATTTAATTCTGCATCCCATTAGTTGTACTTTCCACGTAACATTACGAGGATCACGCAACCTGATAGACTGTATGATCCATGTCACAAAAAGCATTACAAAAGTATAATAAAAAATAAATATGAACATCTTGCCATTAAATCGAGTCGGGAGATTAGAAGACTGCGTGATGAAGAATGAATGGGTGTCCGGCATTAGCTATAGAGGCAATGCTTCTAAAATGCCTTTGCACTTGATTTGAGATTTTATCAATTTTGAAAATCTGAAATGGTGTATGCGCCGCATAGAAATATAATAGGCACCTTTACATAGGCTGAAACAGCGGACTTTTCTAGCGAACAGCGTTCAGATTCTTTGCGGTAGCCTACTTAAGCTTCGTGTAGCCAGTTTGCAGTCTGTGTTGATGCGATCATTTGTTTTTGTTTTTAAAAATGATTTTGCTTTTAGGAACCGTGTCTAAAAAGCCAATACTTGTGAGCTGGCACTAGTGATTGGCCCTGTTTGAGAGGTGACAAGCGTTCCTCTACTATAGAGACTAAACTTGGTTGAATCTCCTATTTTCCGCGTGCGTCTGTTACTCTAAAAAGTTGGACAGGGTTGGCAGGTCTGGGAAAATATTGTAGCACAGTTTCCAGAATTTTGCTTTTAAGCTAGGGATTTCGTAGCTAATTGAGGTAAAACAGTATTCTGCTCATAGATTATGCATGTATGAACTACACATTGACACATCTAGCCCAAAGCGGGAGATAGTAGACGCCAAAGTTTCAGAAGATATATTTAATTGTGTGTTTTGTTGCTATATTTTCCAGGCTAAAGTTAACAATGCCAGCTTGGTGGGAGTTGGCTATACCCAGACACTACGGCCAGGTAAGAACTGGCTCTCACTACTTTGCAAAAGCGTTGGCAACCATCTCCAAAGTGGGCTGTTGTAGCAAAGTTGTTATTTATTTTTCCTGTTCTGCAGGTATGAAACTCGTCCTGTCTGCACTGGTCGATGGAAAAAGTATAAACTCCGGTGGCCACAAACTGGGACTGGGACTGGAGCTGGAAGCATAAGTATCTAGCTATCCTGTGTAGTGAAGTCGTTGTATTTAATTTAATTTAGGGAATCGCAGAATAATTTGGCCTTATGTATTTCCAGCCCAACCACCATTAAGGTATGTCTCAAAGGGATGAATCTAATCTAAAGCAACAACACGCCCTGCCCAACATAGCCCTCAGTACTGTCAGTTAGATACATCCCCAAACACATCAGCCACTTATTTCCTTTCATATGGTTTGTAGGCTAGTACTACTAGGTCTGCTATTTATCAAGTCATGTGTTTGTTTCTATACTGTGCTGTACCACTAGTGAAATACATCCTAAAGCGTTTTGCTTTATTGGTTTGGCTCATTGGATTGTACAGTCCGAGGGGGGTTGTATGAAGATATATGCTTTAAATATGTATAATAATATGTTATTATTATATCGTGACAATAATCCTGAACTGTTTTGCGCGCAGGCAAATTTATATTATACCTTTTTTTCTTCTTTTTTTTAACCTATATTTATGTCCCGTCTTTCCCTGTTTTATTTGCACATATAGTAGCATTCGGTTAGCAACGCTTTGCCTGTTGTTGGGACGGCTTCGACTCACAATGCTTATCATCAACTTCAGAGACCTTAAACGTTGATCTATTTAGCTAATATTCTTGAGGATTTGTTAACTATGCTTATTGCTTACCCACTCTGCGGCCATTAGCAGACTTGTACTATCTTGATTAACTAACCTGCTTCCCAGTTGAACATGGTAATGTAAATTTGCACGACAATGCCAAATGGGATTTGAAAGCGAAACCATTAATAGAGTGTATCCTCCACCTCTCCTTCCCATAGCTGTGTATAAATGATATGACTGGGACATTGATCAGAAACCAAGTCCACTCGTGTGTCAACCTTTACAATAAAGTCTTTAAACAAGTCAATCCTTTCTTCCTTCATATATCATGGCACCTCTTCTCACAGTTGGACAAAATGAAAATATCCAAGCCAACAAGTCACTTGTTTTACAACTGAATGTACAGCTCAACCATAATGAACATTCGAAACAAACAAGTATACAGTGAAAGTATGACTCACCTGTGTACAAAATGTGTAGAACTGTAAACATTATTACATTATTACCCTTATTACATTGGTCCTTTCATTTAAACCATTTCATGAGTTATTCAAGGCAGCATAACACTAATTGAATTAATGACATGATAAATGACAATTGAAAAGTCAGTACTTGTACTAAAAAGATGGCAAGTACCAGCTGATTATCATAACGAAAAGTTCACTAAAGGCTAGATTCAATCCAAAGCGAGGAAGATATGTGTTATAGCCATTGTTTTAGATTAGCGCGTAGATTCTGCCTGCACAAAGGGACAGCATCACGGAGAAGTGACGCCATCTGACGCGAGACGATGCGTTATAGTGCGATTTCAAATGTAAAGGTTGAGCCGTCATATGCAGCATTTACCTTGAATGCAGTCTCCTTGAACGCGGGAACTTTGCCTTTAAATTTCAATCACCCAATAGCGCGGGTCTTAAGCACTACGGATTGAATCCAAGCCAAGGTACTGCAGTTTATTACAGTATAGGCCAGTGTCTCACAGTTTGAAGGCCAGTGTTAGCCCATCTGACACATGGCCTGGGTGTCCACATCAGCTGCAGGGTTCACTACCTTCCCACTCCACAGAACTAAAGCAATGAGCATTGTAATTGTTTTTTTCTTAGTTGCTTACGCCTGTCCTTCATGTGATTTGAGATGAACTGTTGTGGTAGTCTTTGACGAATGTTAATTTGGTTTTGAATGCCAAAATTGAGTAGATCATTGAATAGATATTTTGTTGAATTATGGCCAACATCCTACATGACTGAGCTATATTGAAATACTCACGTTATCAATGGCAAAAATGCCTCTTTTCCTCAATAGATGGAAGGATATTTCGTAGTAGTGAGGTCTTCTTCTGAGGAGGAGAGGGAAATGTGAGTCTGAATGCATTTGTTCATTGTCTTTTCTGTATCCATGCTGATTAATGGATATCCGTTATAACTGTATTATTAGTGTACGTTGAGATTTCAATGCCAGCTGAAGGCATAGATCTATTTTATGGTCTACTAAAAATATATAATTAAATAGGACCATGGCTTGGTCAGGGAGTTGTATAATAAAGTCCATGGTTACACATTGCTTTTTCTGATACCAATTCTGTAAACAGCTGACAAGGGTTTTTATTGAAGGTGTTAAAATAGTTTTGGGAAGAACTTACGTTATCAGGGGAGACTGTTGGTAATGGATGCTCTGACAAGGGCTGTGCTCGAGAGCATCAAAACCGTGATGTATCATGGGTAAATTGTGACTGACTGATCTACAAGTAATATTGAGTAGTTGTTCACGATGCAAGGTGATTTGCAGATCAGTCTCGACTCGCCTTTTTAATGTCGGCTGCAATGTGGAATACGCCCAGGCTCTCTGATAGATCAGATGACTTTTACATCACATCATCAATCTATCACACAGCCAGTCTCTCAAAGCTTATATTGATTTTGAGGGACTGTGAAAAGCAATCAGAAGTCTGAGTTCATCACTTTATAAAGTGCAGTACATAGGCAGCGTCTTGTAAATCTAAAGGTTCACAAAATGATAACCAGCTTCATCAAATGGCTACCTGGATAATTTACATTGACCCCCTTAATGTATTTATTTATCTTAATGGTTTTACACTGGCTCTATACATACATACACACACACACACACACACACAGAGTCTTGTACAGCTAACCTTGTGGGGACACACATTTCTGTCCCATTCAAATCCTATTTTCCCTAACCCTTACCTTAACCCAAAAACCTAATTCTAACCTTAATCCTAAACCCCCTAGAAATAGCATTTGCCCTTGTGGGACTTCTGGTCCCCACAAGAATAGTTAAACATGTCCACTACATATGCTCACAAAACACATGCAACATGACGCCACACACATACTCACACACAGACACACTTGGTACTCCTTATATATATAGTAACAATTTCCTTTAGCAAATATTAGTGTTATTTATATATTTTTTTTTAGTCTGCACTGTTAGATTTTGGCTCATACAAAAGCATTTCACTGTGAAGTCTACACCTGTTGTATTCGGCGCAAGTGACCAATGGAATGTGATATGTTTTCATTTCATAGATGATGCTCTGTGTTTGGTATCTTTATCGTCAATACTGTACCCATGATAAGACTGCACATTGAATCAACGTACAGTCTGATTGTAGCAGTGGTTTGGTGGTTGCTGGAGTTTTTAATTTTATTTTTAGAACATTCAAAGTTTTGCTGACAAATGTAGCCTATTGAATATAATTTTAGAATATGCATAAAATGCATCCTCCAAATCCTTCATCTGCCTTGGCCCACACAGGCTGCGTTTCTGATTTATTTTCTTACACTAATTGATCTCTGATATTTTTGAGCTGATCTGATGGTCAAAACACCAATTTGTAAAAAGAATAATCGGTTTGACTGTGTAAACACAGCCTTAGGCATACCTAATTTCATAATAGGCCATCACTGTCAATTGTAAAAGATAATTCTTCACATTTTACCAGTGAAAAGTCCAAACTGCATCTGCATACCAATCATTTGGTATGCCAAGGCAGTGCCTAGCCCCACTCCCACTCCCCAGGTGCTCTCATTTGTTGACTTCTGTAACCGTAAAAGCCCTGGTTTCATGCATGTTAACATTAGAAGCCTACTCCCTTAGTTTGTTTTGCTCACTGCTTTAGCACACTCTGCCAACCCGGATGGCTTAGCCGTGTCTGAATCCTGGCTTTGGAAAACCACCAAAAACCCTGAGATCTCCATTGCTAACTATAACATTTTCCACCAAGATAGAACTGCCAAAGGGGGCGGTGCTGCAATCTACTGCAAAGATAGCCTGCAGAGTTCTGTATTACTATCCAAGTCTGTACCCAAACAATTCGAGCTTCTACTTCTAAAAATTCACCTTTCCAGAAACAAGTCTCTCACTGTTGCCGCTTGCTAAAGACCTCCCTCTGCCCCCAGCTGTGCCCTCGATACCATATGTGAATTGATTGCCCCCCATCTATCTTCTGAGCTCGTGCTACTAGGTGACCTAAACTGGGACATGCTTAACACCCTGGCCATCCTACAATCTAAGCTTGATGCCCTCAATCTCACACAAATTATCAATGAACCTACCAGGTACAACTCCAAATCCGTAAACACGGGCACCCTCATAGATGTCATCCTAACTAACTCGTCCTCCAAATACACCTCTGCTGTTTTCAATCAAGATCTCAGCGATCATTGCCTGCATCCATAATGGGTCTGCGATCAAACAACCACCCCTCATCACTGTCAAACGCTCCCTAAAACACTTCTGCGTGCAGGCCTTTCTAATCGACCTGGCCGGGGTATCCTGGAATGACATTGACCTCATCCCGTCAGTAGAGGATGCCTGGTTATTCATTAAAAGTGCCTTCCTCACCATCTTAAATAAGCATGCCCCATTCAAAAAATGTAGAACTAGGAATAGATATAGTCCTTGGTTCCTCCAGATCTGTCTGCCCTTGACCAGCACAAAAACATCCTGTGGCGTTCTGCATTAGCATCGAATAGCCCCCGTGATATGCAACTTTTCAGGGAAGTTAGGAACGAATATACACAGGCTGTCAGGAACGCTAAGGCTAGCTTTTTCAAACAGAAATTTGCATCCTGTAGTATTAACTCAAAAGTTCTGGGACACTGTAAAGTACATGGAGAATTAGAGCACCTCCTCCCAGCTGCCCACTGCTCTGAGGCTAGGAAACACTGTCACCACCGATAAATCCACTATAATTGAGAATTTCAATAAGCATTTCTCTACGGCTGGCCATGCTTTCCACCTGGCTACCCCTACCCCGGTCAACTGCTCGGCACCCTCCACAGCAACCCGCCCAAGCCCCCACCATTTCTCCTTCACCCAAATACAGATAGCTGATGTTCTGAAAGAGCTGCAAAATCTGGACCCCTACAAATCAGCCGGGCTAGACAATCTGGACCCTCTCTTTCTAAAATGATCTGCCGAAATTGTATTTACTAGCCTGTTCAACCTCTCTTTCGTACTGTCTGAGATTCCCAAAGATTGGAAAGCTGCTGCGGTCATCCCCCTCTTCAAAGGGGGTGACACTCTAGACCCAAACTGCTTCAGACCTATATCTATCCTACCCTGTCTTTCTAAGGTCTTCGAAAGCCAAGTTAACAAACAGATTACAGTCCATTTCGAATCCCATCGTACTTTCCCTGCTATGCAATCTGGTTTCAGAGCTGGTCATGGGTGCACCTCAGCCACGCTAAAGGTCCTAAACGACATCATAACCGCCATCGATAAGAGACATTACTGTGCAGCCGTATTCATCGACCTGGCCAAGGCTTTCGACTCTGTCAATCACCACATTCTTATTGGCTGCCTCGACAGCCTTGGTTTCTCAAATGATTGCCTCGCCTGGTTTACCAACTACTTCTCAGACAGAGTTCAGTGTGTCAAATCGGAGGGCCTGTTGTCCGGACCTCTGGCAGTCTCTATGGGTGTGCCACAGGATTAAATTCTCGGGCTGACTCTCTATTCTGTATACATCAATGATGTCGCTCTTGCTGCTGGTGATTCTCTGATCCACCTCTACGCAGATGACACCATTCTGTATACTTCTGGCCCCTCTTTGGACACTGTTAACTAACCTCCAGACGAGCTTCAATGCCGTACAACTCTCCTTCCGTGGCCTCCAACTGCTCTTAAATGCAAGTAAAACTAAATGCATGCTATTCAATCGATCACTGCCCACACCTGCCCGCCCGTCCAGCATCACTACTCTGGATGGCTCTGACTTAGAATACGTGAACAACTACAAATACCTAGGTGTCTGGTTAGACTGTAAACTCTCCAGCCAGACTCACATTAGGCATCTCCAATCCAAAATTAAATCTAAAATCGGCTTCCGATATCGCAACAAAGCATCCTTCACTTATGCTGCCAAACATACCCTCGTAAAACTGACCGTCCTACCGATCCTCGACTTTGGCGATGTCATCTATAAAATAGCCTCCAACACTCTACTCAACAAATTGGATGCAGTCTATCACAGTGCCATCTGTTTTGTCACCAAAGCCCCATACACTACCCACCACTGCGACCTGTACGCTCTCGTTGGTTGGTCCTCGCTTCATACTCGTTGCCAAACCCGCTGGCTACAGGTTATCTACAAGTCTCTGCTCGGTAAAGCCCCACCTTATCTCAGCTCACTGGTCACCATAGCAGCACCCACTCGTAGCACGTGCTCCAGCAGGTATATCTCACTGGTCACCGCCAAAGCCAATTCCTCCTTTGGCCGCCTTTCCTTCCAGTTCTCTGCTGCCAATGACTGGAACGAACTGCAAAAATCACTGAAGCTTGAGACTCATATCTCCCTCACTAGCTTTAAGCACCAGCTGTCAGAGCAGCTCACAGATCACTGCACCTGTACATAGCCCATCAGTAAACAGCCCATATATCTACCTCATTCCCATACTGTATTTATTTATGTTGCTCCTTTGCACTCCACTATCTATACTTGCACATTCTTCTTCTGCACATCCACCATTCCAGTGTTTAATTGCTATATTGTAATTACTTTGCCACCATGGCCTATTTATTGCCTTAACTCCCTTTTCTTACCTCATTTGCACTAACTGTATATAGAAATGTTGTCTTTTTTTCCTACTGTATTATTGACTGTGTTTTTGTTTATTCCATGTGTAACTCTGTGTTGTTGTATGTGTTAAATTGCTATGCTTTATCTTGGCCAGGTCGCAGTTGCAAATGAGAACTTGTTCTCAACTAGCCTACCTGGTTAATTAAAGGTGAAATAAATAAAATAAAAATATTTTTTAGTGTACAGTGATCCCTCGCCACTTCGTGGTTCACTTATCGCGGATTCGCTATTTCGCGGATTTTCATAATGCATTTTTTTTTTTTTTTGGTGCATTGTGCTCTGCATTCTGATTCGCTAAAAACTCACTCCCGCTTCTTGTATCAAAACATGCTACGAATTGGACACGAGAGATGAGGAGGAAGGACTAACGCTTGGTCGCTTAGCAACCATGGTGCGAATGGCCACTGAACTTAAGCGAGTAGCTGAGGAATGGGACCCTTTGATGAGCCGTTCATTACAGTTCTCCAACGTAATCGATGGTGGCATGTCGGTGTACAAGGATCTTTTTGCAAAGAAGAAAAAAGAGCGACAACAGCTGCCTATCACTATGTTCTTCTCCCGAACAAACACACCTGCACCGCGGGCTTCAGAAGAAGAGAACACTGCAGAGCGCAGTCAGGATGCAGCGGCCCAGTCTGAAGAGCAGTGAAACGGCCTACACGTGAGTCACTGTATTTGTATACATGTAATAGTTGCTAATTGTAAAAAAAAAAAAAAGTTTTCTATTTTGCGGATTTCACTTATCGCGGGTCATTTTCGGAACGTAACCCCCGCGATAAACGAGGGATTACTGTACTTGATTTGTGGGCTAATTCATCTACGTTGTATATTGATAATTTACATTTCTTGTGCATGTGACGAACTTTGATTTGATTTGACAGTATTTGTGCATACCTACAGTATATGGAATAGCATTACACTGTTATTGGTGGTGGAAACAAATTTCTATAGCTTTCATGGCCAGGTTAGCAATGAGATGTGACTACTCAGCGGCAACCTTGAGTTCCAGGAATCAGCCATGACCATGGTCCTCAAAGCCAAAATGTTAATTTCTTATTTTTGCCCCAGACGAGAAGAGTTGATATGATATGTGGGCTATGAGTATGTGTAAATATCTAGTCATACTTGTGAAACATTGTAAATGGTGCCCTCTTGTGGCACTACTACTGTATATGACAGCTATGACAATTTGTAGTGCAGGAATGCAAATCTGAGCAAATGTTTTGAAGACATCTGTAAATCAGGACCTTCTTTAGGGCTGGATGCTAACTCATTATTTGAGGACGTGTCAAAGGCTTCTCAAATGTTTTGTTACAATGCATAGTAAATATGTTAAATCAACACTGACTGTGGGTCCTGTGTGTGGAGGTCCACACTTTTCAGTGTTAAATTAACACTGCTTATTGTAAAGCCTTATTTGCATATTTACCAGAGTGCCTTTCAAGTGAATTGTAGAGGTAACACCAATAACTATTTGTAAGACATGGTTGTTGCATTCATCCACTCCAGACCTGTAATTGGTTAAGAGGCATAGGCCTACTGTATGTGATTAAGGTTTGGTCATACTGTTTGGGATTCTTGTGGTCAAATTGCAGTGTACTATTTATAGTTATGTTCCGGGTCCCCTGACAAGCTGTTAAAAATAATAATAATAATAATTGGGGAACCCTGCATTAAATAAGTGGAATGAAGATTTGCAAAAATATATTTGGCACTTACTGCACTAAAGGTCATGCAGAATAACCTACTTACCGTATAAGATGAATCTGCACAGTGGTATGTCTGTGGTACACTGCATGAAATTACCTCTGAGGACAGGAGGGATAGAGGTCTGATTTGTGACTAATCAATTTAACACTTGGTTCACCAAACCTAGATAATGGCATTGCCTATCATGTAATTATGATCCATTGTAGTTTTACACGAAGACCTGCAATACAGTGTGGCTTGTGCTCATTCACAGCCCCAGCCAATTCCTACACTTCGTTTAATTTTGTGAAATCAGACCGTAGTAGTTTCTCTCTGCATTTCTTTGTCTCTGAAACTTTGAGTCTATGTATACATTTACCCCATCCTCTACTACTCTGGTTTGTACAGCATACTGTACATGGCCCCCGGCACTTAAAGAAGCAACACAAATCCAAATGTAACAGAGACGCTGAGAGTCGAGAAGCAGGTGAAACGTTTAAAACAAACATGAAGCGAGACAACATAACAGTAGCGTCTATGCATAATCACAGGAACAATACTGACTGAGGAAAGAACCAAAGGGAGTGACCGATTATAGGTGAGGTAATCAGGAAGGTGATGGAGTCCAGGTGAGTATCATGTTGATGTGCAGGTGCGTAATGATGAATCCCAGGACCGGCTGTTTGATGTCGAATGCCGGGGGGAAGGAGCGGGAGAATACGTGACAGTACCACCCCCCCTCCAGAATGTTCACCGGAAGGTTGGGCAAAACTAAACATGGCGGTGTTCGCCTTAGCAATCTTATTAGGATAAAGACCTCCTCCATTCCTGCCATTATTGAAAGAGATCATGATACCTCACATCTCAAAATAGGGTTACTTAATGTTAGATCCCTCACTTCAAAGGCAGTCATAGTCAATGAACTAATCACTGATCATAATCTTGATGTGATTGGCCTGACTGAAACATGGCTTAAGCCTGATGAATTTACTGTGTTAAATGAGGCCTCACCTCCTGGTTACACTAGTGACCATATCCCCCGTGCATCCCGCAAAGGCGGAGGTGTTGCTAACATTTACGATAGCAAATTTCAATTTACAAAAAAAAAAAATACGTTTTTGTCTTTTGAGCTTCTAGTCATGAAATCTATGCAGCCTACTCAATCACTTTTTATAGCTACTGTTTACAGGCCTCCTGGGCCATATACAGCGTTCCTCTCTGAGTTCCCTGAATTCCTATCAGACCTTGTAGTCATAGCAGATCATATTCTAATTTTTGGTGATTTTAATATTCATATGGAGAAGTCCACAGACCCACTCCAAAAGTCTTTCGGAGCCATCATCGACTCAGTGGGTTTTGTCCAACATGTCTCTGGACCTACTCACTGCCACAGTCATACTCTGGACCTAGTTTTGTCCCATGGAATAAATGTTGTAGATCTTAATGTTTTTCCACATAATCCTGGACTATCGGACCACCATTTTATTACGTTTGCAATCACAACAAATAATCTAATAATAATAAGACCCCAACCAAGGAGCATCAAAAGTCGTGCTATAAATTCTCAGACAACACAAAAATTCCTTGATGCCCTTCGACTCCTTCTGCCTACCCAAGGACGTCAGAGGACAAAAATCAGTTAACCACTTAACTGAGGAACTCAATTTAACCTTGCGCAATACCCTAGATGCAGTTGCACCCCTAAAAACGAAAAACATTTGTCATAAGAAACTAGCTCCCTGGTATACAGAAAATACCCGAGCTTTGAAGCAAGCTTACAGGAAATTGGAACGGAAATGGCGCCACACCAAACTGGAAGTCTTCCGCCTAGCTTGGAAAGACAGTACCGTGCAGTACCGAAGAGCCCTCACTGCTGCTCGATCATCCTACTTTTCCAACTTAATCGAGGAAAATAAGAACAATCCAAAATGTATTTTTGATACTGTTGCAAAGCTAACTAAAAAGCAGTATTCCCCAAGAGAGGATGGCTTTCACTTCAGCAGTAATAAATTCATGAACTTCTTTGAGGAAAAGATCATGACCATTAGAAAGCAAATTACGGACTCCTTTTTGAATCTGCGTATTCCTCCAGGGCTTAGCTGTCCTGGATCTGCACAGCTCTGCCAGGGCCTGGGATCGGGAGAGACACTTAAGTGTTTTAGTACTATATCTCTTGACACAATGATGAAAATGATCATGGCCTCTAAACCTTCAAGCTGCATACTGGATCCTATTCCTACTAAACTGCTGAAAGAGCTGCTTCCTGTGCTTGGCCCTCCTATGTTGAATATAATAAACAGCTCTCTATCCACCGGATGTGTACCAAACTCACTAAAAGTGGCAGTGATAAAGCCTCTCTTGAAAAAGCCAAACCTTGACCCGGAAAATATAAAAAACTATCGGCCTATATCGAATCTTCCATTCCTCTCAAAAAAATTTGAAAAAGCTGTTGCGCAGCAACTCACTGCCTTTCTGAAGACATGATGTATACGAAATGCTTCAGTCTGGTTTTAGACCCCATCATAGCACTGAGACTGCACTTGTGAAGGTGGTAAATGACCTTTTAATGGCGTCAGACCGAGGCTCTGCATCTGTCCTCGTGCTACTAGACCTTAGTGCTGCCTTTGACACCATCGATCACCACATTATATTGGAGAGACTGGAAACCCAAATTGGTTTACACGGACCAGTTATGGCCTGGTTTAGATCTTACCTGTCGGAAAGATATCAGTTTGTCTCTGTGAATGGTTTGTCCTCTGACAAATCAACTGTGCATTTCGGTGTTCCTCAATGTTCCGTTTTAGGACCACTATTGTTTTCACTATATATTTTACCTCTTGGGGATGTTATTCGAAAACATAATGTTAACTTTCACTGCTATGCGGATGACACACAGCTGTACATTTCAATGAAACATGGTGAAGCCCCAAAATTGCCCTCGCTAGAAGCCTGTGTTTCAGACATAAGGAAGTGGATGGCTGAAAACGTTCTACTTTTAAACTCGGACAAAACAGAGATGCTTGTTCTAGGTCCCAAGAAACAAAGGGATCTTCTGTTAAATCTGACAATTCATCTTGATGGTTGTAAAGTCGTCTCAAATAAAACTGTGAAGGACCTCGGCGTTACTCTTGACCCTGATCTCTCTTTTGACGAACATATCAAGACTGTTTCAAGGACAGCTTTTTTCCATCTACGTAACATTGCAAAAATCAGAAATTTTCTGTACAAAAATGATGCAGAGAAATTAATCCATGCATTTGTTACTTCTAGGTTAGACTACTGCAATGCTCTACTTTCCGGCTACCCGGATAAAGCACTAAATAAACTTCAGTTAGTGCTAAATACGGCTGCTAGAATCCTGACTAGAACCAAGAAATTTGATCATATTACTCCAGTGCTAGCTTCCCTACACTGGCTTCCTGTTAAGGCAAGGGCTGATTTCAAGGTTTTACTGTTAACCTATAAAGCGTTACATGGGCTTGCTCCTACCTATCTTTCCGAGTTGGTCCTGCCGTACATACCAATACGTACGCTACGGTCACAAGACGCAGGCCTCCTAATTGTCCCTAGAATTTCTAAGCAAAAAGCGGGAGGCAGGGCTTTCTCCTATAGATCTCCATTTTTATGGAACAGTCTGCCTACCCATGTGAGAGACGCAGACTCGGTCTCAACCTTTAAGTCTTTACTGAAGACTTATCTCTTCAGTAGGTCATATGATTGAGTGTAGTCTGGCCCAGGAGTGTGAAGGTGAACGGAAAGGCTCTGGAGCAACGAACCGCCCTTGCTGTCTCTGCCTGGCCGGTTCCCCTCTCTCCACTGGAATTCTCTGCCTCTAACCCTATTACAGGGGCTGAGTCACTGGCTTACTGGTGCTCTTTCATGCCGTCCCTGGGAGGGGTGCGTCACTTGAGTGGGTTGAGTTACTGACGTGATCTTCCTGTCTGGGTTGGCGCCCCCCCTTGGTTTGTGCTGTGGTGGAGATCTTTGTTGGCTATACTCTGCCTTGTCTCAGGATTGTAAGTTGGTGGTTGAAGATATCCCTCCAGTGGTGCGGGGGCTGTGCTTTGGCAAAGTGGGTGGGGTTATATCCTTCCTATTTGGCCCTGTCCGGGGGTATCTTCGGATGGGGCCACAGTGTCTCCTGACCGCTCCTGTCTCAGCCTCCAGTATTTATGCTGCAGTAGTTTATGTGTCGGGGGGCTAGGGTCAGTTGGTTATACCTGGAGTACTTCTCCTGTCTTATCCAGTGTCCTGTGTGAATTTAAGTATGCTCTCTCTAATTCTCTCTTTCTTTCTCTCTCTCTGAGAACCTGAGCCCTAGGACCATACGTCAGGACTACCGGGCATGATGACTCCTTGCTGTCCCCAGTCCGCCTGGCCTTGCTGCTATTCCAGTTTCAACTGTTCTGCCTGCGTTTACGGAACCCCTACCTGTCCCAGACCTGCTGTTTTCAACTCTTAATGATCGGCTATGAAAAGCCAACTGAGATTTATTCCTGATTATTATTTGACCATGCTTGTCATTTATGAACATTTTGAAAATCTTGGCTCTCTCTAATTTTCTCCTTCTCTCTTTCTTTCTCTCGGAGTACCTGAGCCCTAGGACCATACGTCGGGACTACCGGGCGTGGTGACTCCTTGCTGTCCCCAGTCCGCCTGGCCTTGCTGCTATTCCAGTTTCAACTGCTCTGCCTGCAGTTATGGAACCGCCACCTGTCCCAGACCTGTTGTTTTTCAACTCTTAATGATTGGCTATGAAAAGCCAACTGAAAATTATTCATGATTATTATTTGACCACGCTTGTCACTTATGAACATTTTTGAACATCTTGGCATAGTTCTGTTATAATCTCCACCCGGCACAGCCAGAAGAGGACTGGCCACCCCTCATAGCCTGGTTCCTCTCTAGGTTTCTTCCTAGGTTTTGGCCTTTCTAGGGAGTTTTTCCTAGCCACCGTGCTTCTACACCTGCATTACTAGCTGTTTGGGGTTTTAGGCTGGGTTTCTGTACAGCACTTCGAGATATTAGCTGATGTACGAAGGGCTATATAAAATAAACTTGATTGATTGAACCCAACACCGCTCCTCTGGGCCATACCCCTCCCAGTCCACCAGATACTGGAGCCGACACCCACAACGGCATGAGTCTTGGTTTGGGCATATACGGAACAGGAGTTGATGTAACGAGTGTCATCCTGCACCAAGGTGGGCTACCAGTATTTCTCAGAGATTAGGTAGTGCGAGAAATATCTGGATGTCCAGCAAAGACAGCCATGTGTGCCCAGGTCAGCAGCCGGTCCCTTACCCCCATAGGAACGTAGATGCACTCATGAGGACAGTTAGTGGGTGCATGCTCCCTCTCCAGAGCCTGGCGGGTGTCCACATCTACGTCCCCAGAGCACAGGGGCTATGACTCGGAAGGATGGGATTATAGGTACGTTCTGGACAGGACCCTCTACCAAATCGTAGAGACAGGACAGGGCATAGGCCTTGGTGTTATTTGAACCTTGGCGAGAGGGCAGCGTGAAGTCAAACCTTGAAAGGCCCATCTTTCTTGGCACGGATTCAGCCTCCTCGCTGTCCGTATGTACTCCGGTTTCCAATGGTCGGTGAGGATGACGAATGGTTCCATGGCGCCCTCTGATGAAATTGGCACTTCTCAGCCTTGACGAACAGGTGGTTAGCCAGGAGGCATTCCAGGACTGAACGAACGTGAGTGATGTGATCCTCCAGGGTAGTCGAGTAGACCAGGATTTCGTCGATATACACGATCACTTGGCGTCCGAACATGTCCGTGAACCCCTCGTTCACGAATACCTGGAACACTGACAGAGCATTGGCTAAGCCAAATGGCATCACCAAGTACTCGTAGTTGCCAGACATCGTGCTAAACGCAGTCTTCCACTCGTCTCCCTCCTGGATGCAATTGTAAGCACTCCACAGGTCCAGTTTGTTAAAGAACCGGGCCCCGTGGAGCTGTTATATGGCTGCCGGCACCAGCGGGAGATGGTACCGGTATTTTGTGGGGATTGCATCGAGTCCTCTAATCAATACATGGACGTAACCCGCCATCCTTCTTGGCCACAAAGAACAAACCAGCCGATGCAGGAGAAGTGGACGTGCGGATGAAACCTTGATGGAACGCCTCTGATGTAATCCTCCATGGCCTGGGTCTCAGCCACCGACAGGGTAGATGCGTCTGTGCGGAACCTGCAAGCAGGTCGATGGCACAGTCCCAGGGGCGATGAGGAGAAAGACCGGTGGTGCAGGTCTTGGAGAATACCTCCTGCAGGTTTTGGTATACTTCCGGGATGTTGGGCTGAAGGGCAACCACAGGACTCAACTGACGTGGAACCACAGGGGATGGGGAAGCAGGTTCTCCGGCATTCGGGTGACCAGTCTGATGCTTATCCTCGACCATGAGATGGTGGGGTTATGGTGTTGAAGCCAAGGGAGGCCGAGGATGATCTTGTGTACTGGTAATGAAGGGGATGTTTTCCTGATGAATGGACTCCACGGTGAGGGTGAGTGGCTGGGTGGTGTGTAATGGTTCTAGATCCTAGTGGCCGACTATCAAGGGCTTGAACCGGGAAAGGAAAGTGGGTACGATATGTTAAGAGAGGCAAGGACACAGTACATGAGGAGCAGTCAATTAGTGTGATGGACACCAAAGAGTTTAGCAGAGAGCGATAAAGATGGAATACTCACTCCTGCCCCAGGAGGTGGAAGATCACGTGACTGTCCATCTACTCTTGTGTATCCCAGATTAGGAAGTGCCGGACACAGCTGGAGCACTCCTTGACCACAATACAGACAGAGCCCCAGCTGTCTCCATCACTCCGCCGCAGGGAGGCGTGTGACCCTTACCTCCATGGGTTCAGGCTCTAACCATGTGTTCACTGAGGGAGGGAGAGAAGCAATGAGTGTACCGACACTCCTGAAGTAGGTTATCCAGACGGATGGCCATCGCAATGAGTGTGTCCAAGGAAAGCTTATCTCGACAGGCCAGTTCCGTCTGGACCTCTTCGCGCAGACCTAAATAGCAAACGAAGCGCCAGCTAGTTCCATCTGCTGGATGTTGGTACTGTCCGGAAGGTGAGCGCGTACTCGGCAGCTGTCTGGTCCCCCTGCCATAATTGGAGTAGGCGCCCACCCCTCCCTCTGCCCTCCGGGGGATGATCGAAGACACATTTAAACAGAGCCATGAACCCCTCATAAGATTCTAGCTCCTCTCCCAGATGGCCGTGGCCCATTCCAACACCCTCCCAGTCAGAAGAGAAATAACTGTGGCAACCTTGGACCGTGGGAGCTCCCATCTGGTGTGTAAAGTAGAAGGAGCACTGAAGTAGGTAAGCCAGGGCATTTAGATGGAGTGCCATCATATTTATCCGTGAGGGACAAACGCTGACCTGAGCAGGTTGGGGAATGGGCTGGGTTGACTGGTTGTAGAGTATCCTCTGCTAGTTGAAGACAACGCCTCCCAGGTGTGTTCGTGACTTTGCACACGGCAAAAACCTCTTCCACAGCCGTCCCCAGTTGTGCCAGCTGGTCATGGTGTTGACTTAGAAGGTATCCCTGCTCGTCAACCTTCTGGGAGATATTCTGTTTTCCTGCTACGTCCATTGTTGGAGTCAGTAGTCTGTAACGGAGATGATGAGAGTAGAGAAGCAGGTGAAACGTTTAATAAAACAACAACCATGAACTGAGACAACATAACAGTAGCGTCTACACAGGAACAATACTAACTGAGGAAAGAACCAAAGGGAGTGGCAGATATAGGGGAGGTAATCAGGAAGGTGATGGAGGCCAGGTGAGTATTATGTTGACTTACAGGTGTGTGTAATGATTGATGCCGGGTGTGTGTAATTATGAATCCCAGGACTGGTGGTTAGTTTTCGCACAAGATCCCAGGTGAACAGTTACAGAATGTGGATCATTGGATTCAGTCATCACACACAGAGGCCAACAGGACAGTCTGTTTGAACAGTGTTATTTTGAACTTAATGTGAAAATTTGTCTGAAAATAGTTTGTGGGAATATTTTACTAGGCCAGAGCCAGAACATTAGCCTATAGCATATTTGCAATGATATACCTAAAAATCATGAAATTCTAGACGACTTTGATATTGCCATTTCTGTAAGAAGGCTACAGTGTATTTGATGGAGAAATCATGCTTTGATATTAAGTATGTACCGTGTCAGAAATCATGGACTGATGTTATTTACATTTTGATGTAATTTTAGATACTTTGTGATGGTAATGTTATAGTAGGCTAATCATCCAGTTGATACTACTGTCATGGATCTGGGCTGTTTTTGAATGTCTGAAATACCTTTTAGGAACATTCAAAATGCATGTAATATTATCATTCGTAGCTGGATGACCAACATGTGATGTATACTTTTGTGCAGAGAGGGGCAGTATTGTCATGGCAATGCTCAGGGTACTGTGAAATTGGCGATGGATAGACCTACTATTGGTCCCCAACTTTCACCTCACAATGGTATCAACAATATATTCTTGAAGGTCGACTGATTTCATTTTATCGTATTAAAAAGCAGTATGATTTGCACTAGCCTAAACAATTCAAGCTCTGACAACAATGTAACTTAGACCAACGCTCTGCCCCGTGGCATTTTTACCCAGTTCTATATGTGTTAGTGTCGTGGTCAGAAGGCCCATGGGAGCTGATCTCTGATTTGTAACGAAAGTGAAAAAGCAGTCTTCTCCAAAGGCCTTTTAGTACCACAACCATGCCGTGTGAAAGCAAGAAGGTGCTGCCTGGGGAGATGGGTGGGGAATGGGGGCTCCATCACAGGGCTCGGTGCAGGAGCCTAATACTCCCAGACACACACCATTTCTGGGTCCTAAATGACATCCTATTCCCTATTTAATGTACTACTTTTGACCAGGGCCCAAAAGTATATCAGTATGTAGAGAATAGGGTACTATGTGGGACTCGTCCCATATCAGAGGTTAATCCATTCACGAGGGGACGTCTCCCTTTCATCTGCTGCTCTGAGACTCATGAGCATAAGGTCAAGAGCAGCTCGCGTTATTAGCCGTAATGTCAGAGACAAGTGGTGTAATTGACTTCAAGGGAGAGAGGGGATGAGAGAGGGAATAAGAGAGGAGGGAAGAGAGCAGATAGGGAGGTATATAGCCAGCCAGGCAACCAGATGATCATTGTCAAATATGTCTTTTCTAAATGAGTAGTATGCCTATCACTCTGAAAAGGTCCAAAATGTCTATGACTATGTCAAATCAAAGTTTATTGGTCGCGTACACAGATTTGCAGATGTTATCGCAGGTGCAGTGAAATGCTTATCTTTCTAGCTCCAACAGTGCAGCAATACCTAGCAATACACACACAATCCAGAAAAATGCAATAATAAATGACATAGGAGGAGCCATGACTAGCATACGACATATAAAGTCGGTGAAACAGTAAACGTTATTATACAACGGGTTGGTCTAATCCTGAATGCTGATTGGCTAAAATCACATTCCAGCCGGTGTCTATTCCACAAGTTACCACCGGCTTAATCTATGACGTTAAAACTCCTATTTACTCTGTTCCATTTGACTGAGCAGTCCACTGTCTCATCAGTCCAGCCAGGTAATTTATAAACTTGATCTCCACTATAAAAAGCATCTAGACATTCTCACATTTCTTTTAGATTAACCTTTAGTTTTCAACAGAGGAGATTTGTATTATCATTGCTGTCTGTCTCTCCGACATTTCCAACATTGTTTCAATATTCAAATTCGATCTCCAGCTGTCCCATAGCAATGAACGAGTCGGGAGGAGACAGACAGGCAGCGTCTCTCAGCCAGTTGAAATCATGAATCAGCTGGCTTCATTTTTATGGATATATATACAAAGAAATGTCAATTGAAAAAAGGTCAAACGAAACGAAGTGCAGCTACTGTAGTTTGCGGTCTTTCCAGCTTCAGTTTGAAGTGATTGTGTTAGCTGTGTTGTTGGCTAGCTCCTCTGAACAAGTGTCCTGACGATTGAGCACATTTTCATACCAGGTGAAATCACGCCTCATTAAATCATTGTTCAGGATGTATCCAAATAAATGTCACCATAAAACAGCTTAAATAAATGCAGTTA
Organism: Salvelinus fontinalis; assembly: GCF_029448725.1. Taxonomy (NCBI): domain Eukaryota; kingdom Metazoa; phylum Chordata; class Actinopteri; order Salmoniformes; family Salmonidae; genus Salvelinus; species Salvelinus fontinalis. Next base: position 72,558,335 of record NC_074665.1, read on the forward strand.
CTTTGCTGTAATTCTGGCTGCACTTTTTGACGTGACTGTAAGTTAGCCATAGATGGCTAGCTAGCAAGCAAGGGATAAGAACATTGCCAGCCAGTATGTCAATGGAACATTTAGAATGAATGACTGGGTCACGTCCATCAGTGGAGGCTTCTGAGGGGAGAACGGCTCTGAGATCTCTGTGGTTGCAGTCGGTTCAGTTGCCTTACCAGGTGGTGATGCAGCCCGACAGGGTGCTCTCAATGGTACATCTGTAGAAATTTGTGTGGGTCTTAGGGGCCAAGACAAATTTGTTCAGCCTCCTGAGGTTGAAAAGGTGCTGTTTTGCGCCTTCTTCACCACACTGTCTGTGTGAAGGGACCATTTCAGTTTGTCAGTGATGTGCATTTTTTTTTCTTGCTCAAAACTAAAACCAGCGACACCTGGTGACTGAACTGTAGTAACAAACTGTGGCTCTCAAACAGTTATGAATCCTTCCTCAACTAGTTCCGCTTTTACACTCACCTTCATAAGATCATTAAATTGCTTAGGATCAAAATCAATATTTTAGTGCTCACCAATCTGTGGTATCTGTTCTTTAGTGCACTACTCCAGAAGTTCTTCATTCGGCCATTTCAACTTCTCTACATTACTAGCCATGATAAACTCAACTAAATTACCAATTTAGACAAACAAAAAATAATGCTTACACAAATAGTGTTGGTACCTAGTGTACACTGATAATGTGAAGGACAACCAAAACAAAATGGCAACACAGCGGAACCCAATTACTACCCCTACATGGTGCTCCAGCCTGACCATGCACAAACCACGGAGTCCAAACCAAAATCCAACCAAACAAAACAAATTAGCCAAATGTACAAATAACATATAACCAAAACAATCCAATTGGATGAGCCCCCACTGTGTTATGACATGGCTCATAGTTCGTAACAACAAAGGTAGACCTCGCATTACTTCAATTTAAAAAGGAATAAATGTCTTAAACTAAATAATAATAAATACAAAAATGTAACATAAGCTGTGGACGTCTGTAGAATCAGTAGTGTATGCAGTGCGTGGCTGAGTGAAGAGGGTGTTGTCTGGTGAAAACAGACCAACAAAACTAAGTGGTGGAAGCCAGCCTGCCAGTCAGGGAAGCAAGCAAGTGTTGGCTGATGTGGCCACCCTTTATAGCCTGCAGGCCAAGCCTGCCCAGGTGCGCCACATCAGCTGCCAATTCACCTCCTGCAACAAGCAGACTACCAAACAGGGGAGATCAGCAGACATAGAGAGTGGGAGAGACGTCACAGCATGCTAAGGAATTTGAAGATTTTGACACACTCCACTGCGCCCCATCGATGGGGATGTGCTCTCTCTGCTGTCTCCTGTAGTCCACGATCAACTCCTTCATTTTGTTAGTGTTGAGGGAGAGGTTATTTTCCTGGCACCACTCCGCCAGGACTCTTACCTCCTCCCTGTAGGCTGTCTCATTGTTGTTAATAATCAGGCTTACCACTGTTGTGTTGTCAGAGAACTTGATGATTGAGTTGGAGACGCGTGGCCACGCAGTCATAGGTAAACAGGGAGTACAGGAGGGGGCTGAGCACGCACCCATGTGGGGCCCCAGTGTTGAGAATCAGCGTGGCGGAGGTGTTGTTGCCCATCATCATCACTTGGGGTCAGACCATCAGGAAGTCATAAAGTGTAAAATCATTATTCACTGCTATAGCTGATGATATGTCTGTTTTAGGAGCATTAGTTAATGATATGCCTCAGTTTTGACAAGCACAGGGCAGAATAAGCTCAGGATAACACCGTGACTAACCAATGTTATTATTATTTCTCGTCCTCAGGAGAAAGGATAGGGCAAGCAGCCGCCAGGTGTTACCACTAAAGGTGGCCAAAGAGCACCAGTTAATTTAGAGAGAGAGAGAGTGTATACAGAATATACGACTTTGGGACCTCAGTGGCGTGCATTGTGAATAGCAGGGTATTTTCCCAAAGACCAATATAAAATACAAGTCACGCAATGTGAGTGTCTGTAGGTTCCATCCTGTTGAGTTGAACAGTTGAGCAGTCCCCACAGGGAGAGACAAACCTTGGCCCAAAGCTGGTCCATTTTGACCAGGGCCCATATGGTGCTGTAGTGCATTACTAGGGAATAGGGTGCTATTTGGAACACAGACAGACTCCGAACAGCAGGGAAGGATAGAGAGAGAGTTTCTCCAGGGGGGCAGACAGGGGAGCTCACAGCCAGAGCTAGCCCACTGAGGTGAGGAGGAATCTGAGGGAGTCTGCCATGGGGGAACACTCTTAAGTGGCTAAAGACAATATCCCACAATAACACAACATCCAGAGGGGATGCATTACTCCTCCACATGTCTGGGGACTTGCTGTGATGTGAAGGATATCTTCATGAATGTCATTCTATTTCTGTGAGCTCTTAAGCTTCTGCTTGCTGTTATGACTTACTTGACTTGGACTTAGTCATTTCAGCTCCTAGCGGAGCAAAGGGCCTCAATGGTGCATCTCCAGCGAACTTACTGTGATATGTTATGATAGTTACAAGTAAATCCAGGAAGACCATACTGACTGGCTATGTACTGTAGCTATGTTGTATGCTGCGACATGCCTAAGTCATTACCTGTAGAAAAAGCCAGCTTCGCCAATGGCTTAATCAGCATTATTCTGCGAGTTGAGTGGACTTCAACAGGACAAGAATTTGAGCTAATGTGTTATTCTATTTACTCAACAAACTCTGCAAAAAGTGAGCTGAATTTGAACAAGCTTGTTAAGTAAAATTACTAATTCATGTTTGCTCAAAACCACGTTCATCATTATCATATTTCCCAGAATGCTCTATTGCAGGTTGATTTTCTGAATTGCTTGTTTCAATACTTGTGTTTTTGCATGTGCATTGATTGGTTGATTAATCTTATGCTACACAAATATAAATAACATACCTTTTTTAAACTAATCCAATCTGTTGGTGAGAGGGTTGTTTCAGTTTAGATGATTTAGGTAGTCTCAATAAACAATCTTCCGTACTCCGGCAGTCATTCTCAATGCATGTTGTGGGTGATAAAAATGTATAATTGTTGGATATCCTCACTCTGGCTGTATTCCAATAGGAATTACACATCACTTTGCAAGCCAGCATAATGTGACTTGCAGGCTTCATGTGGCCTGTAAATCAGGAGTTTCCGACGACTGTGTTAGGGAGTAACTAAGCCCTCAAGGAAAGGCCTTATGATGTATGTAATGTATAAAGATCCTAATTGTAAAGATAACATATTCAATTAGACATTCACTTGGTGAAGGACACAGGACTGAAATCCATTGAATACAACAAGCATGTCTCTGTCACTAAAAAATACAGTCATAGGTGGTAACTACAATTCACTCGAAAGGCAAGGCACACTGGGAAATATGTAAATCTCAAGTTGAATTGTATGTTCCCTGTATGTTCTCTCTGTGACACCTTGCCCAAACCGGCTGCGCGCGTGCGCCATCGTGCGCCATCGTGCGCCATCGTGCGCCATCGTGCGCTATCGTGCGCTATCGTGCATAAATTTATTTTGCCACCCCCACACCAAACGCGATCACGACACGCAGGTTAAAATATCAAAACAAACTCTGAACCAATGACATTAATTTAGGGACAGGTCAAAAAGCATTAAACATGTATGGTATTTTAGCTAGTTAGCTTGCACTTGCTAGCTAACGTTAATTTGTCCTGTTTAGCTAGCTTGCTGTTGCTAGCTAATTTGTCCTGGGATATAAACATTGAGTTGTTATTTTACCTGAAATGGACAAGGATCTCTACTCCGACAATTAATCCACATATAAAACGGCCAACCGAATCGTTTCTAGTCATCTCTCCTCCTTCCAGGCTTTTTCATCATTTAAATTATATGGTGATTGCATCTAAACTTTCATTGTATTACCACGACTACCGGCAAAACAGTTCGTCTTTCTATCACCCACGTGGGTATAACCAATGAGGAGATGGCACGTGGGTACCTGCTTCTATAAACCAATGAGGAGATGGCACGTGGATACCTGCTTCTATAAACCAATAAGGAGATGGGAGAGGCAGGACTTGCAGCGTGATCTGCGTCAGAAATAGGAACGACATCTATTTTAGCCCTTGGTGTTGCAGACGCTCGTTGGCGTGCACAGGCAGTGTGGGTGCAATAATTGAATAACATGGGTTTCTAAATGTGTACGGTCTGGTCAGCATGTCAACCTAAAATTCAAAGTTGAGTGAACATACAATTCAACTTGAGAATGTATGTTGGTTCAGCTTTATGCCGAAATGTTGAGCAAACTCACAATCCTATTGCAGCTGGTTGCCTTACAATTGTACGTTGAACATTTATTTTTCCTTTTTTACAGTGGCAAATCAGGTGTTATTTGTTGAAATGCTATGCATCTATGTGTGTGATAATACTCCTAATTCATACCAGAGAGGATATACCCTATCATCTGCTACCTGAACATCCTGGCTACGTCCCAAATGGCACCCTGTTCCCTACATAGTGGGACCTGGTCAAAAGTATTGCAATTGAATAGGGTGCCATTTGACATGCAGTTCTGTTCCTGAGGGCCCATTAAGTATATAACAATACCCTTCAAATACTTCTTTATCACCTGGCACTGACTGTGAAATGTTAGCTTGTCAGACAACTCTGTTTCTCTCCACTCTTGAATTTGACTTTGGGAGCACTTTCACCTTGATTGACGGATGAGCGAGTGATAAGGCTTCATCAAAAAGTGCAGTCTGACAGTTCGATTTGACAGCCCTCTTGAAACTAAATATAGTCCTTGTTCTAGGCAATGCATCATCTTGACAAGAGAGTGAAGTGAGAGAGAAAAAAACCTAGTGTTGAGGAGGTTGATAGTATATCACTCTAACTGGTTCATTCTTTCTACAGGGTCAAATCCATACATATTATCTATTCTACAAAATAATGTGTAAATGTAATAGTACTGTTTAACCGGGTTGAAGACCAGATAAATATGAAGTAAATCAGCCCTTTAAAAGCCATTCAAGCCTTATTTGTCAATTATCCATCTGTAATCTGAAATGTGTTTTGTCATTAGCAACGTGCCCTGTGTGCAGTTTTGATCGGTCGCTAAGTATTCTCTTACTTCTGCTGTCTACACTTGGAGAGTGTTCATTTAAATCATTGTGATACGCCTACATCCCCATTCCCCCATTTAGCAAATAAAATGCATAAATGATGCATGGCATACCATTTACATAATTCATAATTAAATCACAACTCGATGGGGTGGAATTTATTAATTGTGAAAATGCATGTGCCGCCATCATAATACACAAATTAATATCTTTGGTTTTCATTGGCACATGGTTTTCATGGGCTGTAGTCGGAGCTGCTCCTTGAGTAGGAGAAATGCTATAATGATCTGTGCATTTAGGTGGGAGGTGGGGCAGAGAAGTTTGCATCACAGTGATGGCCGCAATATGCATTTGCCTTAAGAACTTAATTGTGAATTGGACTTGTCACATGCTAGGGGTCAACAGCTTGAACACTGTATGAGATTAGGGCTAATGCATTTCCATTCTCTGGCTAGGCTACAGCGCAGACCTAGAGCCAGAGGGTTGCTCTGATGATGGGGATGAAGACCTTTCCCATAGTCCACTGAACACATGAAGAATCTACTTCCTGTACGAAACATGTATGGTCTTAGATTAACAAGGATACACAGTGGCAGCAAACAATGGTTTCTAAAATGTAATTTTCAGAGGAATTCACAACATTAGATCTTATGATTATTCCGAATTTTGTATTGGCTTGGATTTCCGAAACTGGTCGACTTCTAATGTAGAAATTTCATTGCCCAAAGGTTTATGAATGGTGAAGAATCTCAGATTGCATACCTTATGGTACCCTATTCCCTTTATAGTGCACATTTCTAGCCAAAAGTAGTGTACTATATAGGAAATAGGGTGCATCTTTAGGAAAACAGGAATTACTGCTTTAAAAATCTCAATCACCTTTATTTGTCTTTGCTCATTTATATCCCTCTCTGTTTCCCATTTCATATATAGTGTACACTACTTTTGACCAAAGCGCTGGGCTCTGGTCAAAAGTAGTGCACTGAATAGGGAGCCATTTGGGATGCAGACCAAGCCTTTCACCATTAGACAAACAAAGGAGTCCTCTCCACTAATGGCCCCTCAGGGTTCATGAGAAAGCTGTGACTATCTATTGATCCGGTGTCACCCAATTTCTCTGTGAATTACGGCTCCCCTAATTCCCATTACATTGTGGTCTCATCAGTGGGAACAATAAGCCTTGTGTCACTGAGGGTGAAAATATGAGGAGGGAGAAGACGGTGTGTGAGGAGAGTCTAGTGGTTGGGTTGGTGGGGAGGATGTGGTTCCCCCTGCCTAGTCCTCCTGGTGACCTCTAGGATCATGTGTGTGTGTGTGTGTGTGTGTGTGTGTGTGTGTGTGTGTGTGTGTGTGTGTGTGTGTCTAGCAAAGAAATGCTAAAACTCAATCTGGTGAGTTTGCAGATTAATCAAAAAATTGGATTTTTATAAAGAGGGGTAGTTCCAAAAATAGAGGGCTAGCTCCGTACGCCCATAAACCTGTCACTGAGATATGTCTCTCGCAATGATTATACTTAATCCCCCTCTCCCCCCAGTCCCCCTCCAGCCCCCACTAGCTCCCTGAGCCGCCAGCTAGCCACTATCTCTTCCTTTCAATTATATGTTTCTCTGCTCTTTTAGACAAAGAGTAATAAAGCTATAAATCGTATATCCTGCTGCAGATATAGACTTTTTGTCTCTGAGCTGCTGTTGAAACTGCCATAAACCACCCACAAAGTCAAAGATAAGGATTTACAGTTATTTAACATCCCCCTTGTCCCCTAAATCACAGCGATAAGAGAATTAAGTGATGACTATGGGTTCTTTGTCCTCTGGCTATTGATTTTTCTAACAGAGGCCCACAGGCAGCAATGTTTTTATTGAGCACCCTATTTGCTTTCAGTTTACCCGAAGTGAAATTGGTACACTGCTTGCTCTTTGATTCAGAATAGACACAAAATGGTATGTGCACAAATACGCAATGCCTTAAACAAATAAACCCACCCCCCAAAAAATTCTAAAACATTCTGAGTATGCAAATTTCAAGTCAAGGCGTTAGTATCAGCTATTGTTTTCCAAGTCACCACTCATCATTACCACAATCCTGCAACAACCCATCAGTGGCATTCCTTACATTTCTGCCTCTGTGAAGTAACCCAGGTTAAGAAGGTAAACTATGCTGTGTCCAGCGGACAAAACTGGTCAAATCAAATTTTATTGGTCACATACACATGGTTAGCAGATGTTAATGCGAGTGCAGCAAAATGCTTGTGCTTCTAGTTCTGACAGTGCAGTAATATCTAACAAGTAATCTAACAATTCCACAACAACTACCTTATATACACAAGTGTAAAGGGATGAATAAGAAAATGTACATATAAATATATGGATGAGCGATAGCCGTGCGGCATAGGCAAGATGCAATAGATGGTATAGAGTACAGTACATACATATGAGATGAGTAATGTAGGGTATGTAAACATTATATAAAGTGGCATTGTTTAAAGTGACTAGTGACACATTTATTACATCCAATTATGAATTATTAAAGTGGCTAGAGATTTGAGTCTGTATGTTGGCAGCAGCCACTCAATGTTAGTGATGGCTGTTTAACAGTCTGATGTCCTTGAGATAGAAGCTGTTTTTCAGTCTCTCGGTCCCAGCTTTGATGCACCTTTACTGATCTCGCCTTCTGGATGATATCAAGGTGAACAGGCAGTGGCTCGGGTGGTTGTTGTCCTTGATGATCTTTTAAGCCTTCCTGTGACATCGGGTGCTGTAGGTGTCCTGAAGGGCAAGTAGTTTGCCCCCGGTGATGCATTGTGCAGACCACACTACCCTCTGGAGAGCCTTGCGGTTGTGGGCGGAGCAGTTGCCGTACCAGGTTGTGATACAGGATGCTCTCGATTGTGCATCTGTAAAAGTTTTTGAGTGTTTTCGGTGACAAGCCAAATTTCTTCAGCCTCCTGAGGTTCTTCACCACGCTGTCTGTGTGGGTGGATCATTTCAGTTTGTCCGTGATGTGTACGCCAAGGAACTTAAAACTTTCCACCTTCTCCACTACTGTCCTGTTGATGTCTATAGGGGGGTGCTACCTCTGCTGTTTCCTGAAGTCCAGGATCATCTCCTTTGTTTTGTTGACGTTGAATGTGAGGTTATTTTCCTGACACCACACTCCGAGGGCCCTCAACTCCTCCCTGTAGGCCGTCTCGTCGTTGTTTGTAATCAAGCCTACCACTGTAGTGTCGTCTGCAAACTTGATGATTGAGTTGGAGGTGTGCATGGCCACGCAGTCATGGTTGAACAGGGAGTACAGGAGAGGGCTGAGAATGCACCGTTGTGGGGCCCAAGTGATGAGGATCAGCGGGGTGGAGATGTTGTTTCCTTCCCTCACCATCTGGGGGCGGCCCGTCAGAAAGTCCAGGACCCAGTTGCAAAGGGCGGGGTCGAGACCCATGGTCTCAAGCTTAATGATGAGTTTGGAGGGTACTATGGTGTTAAATGCTGAGTTGTAGTTGATGAACAGCATTCTTACATAGGCATTCCTCTTGTCCAGATGGGTTACGGCAGTGTGACTGCGTTTGCGTCATCTGTGGACCTATTGGGGTGGTAAGCAAATTGGAGTGGGTCTAGGGTATCAGGTAGGGTGGAGGTGATATGATCCTTGACTAGTCTCTCAAAGCACTTCATGATGTCAGAAGTGAGTGCTAGTTGTTTAGCTCAGTTACCTTAGCTTTCTTGGGAACAGGAACAATGGTGGCCATCTTGAAGCATGTGGGCACAGCAGACTGGGATAGGGATTGATTGAATATGTCCGTAAACACACCAGCCAGCTGGTCTGCGCATGCTCTGAGGACGCGGCTAGGGATGCCGTCTGGGCCGGCAGCCTTGCGAGGGTTAACACATTTAAATGTTTTACTCACGTTGGCCATGGTGAAGGAGAGCCCACAGATTTTGGTAGCGGGCCGTGTCAATGTCTTGTCGTGTCAATGTCAATGTATTGTCCTCAAAGCGAGCAAAGAAGTTGTTTAATTTGTCTGAGAGCAAGACGTCGGTGTCAGCGACAGGGCTGGTTTTCTTTTTGTAATCCGTGATTGACTGTAGACCCTGCCACAAACGTCTCGTGTTTTATCCGTTGAATTGCAACTCTACTTTGTCTCTATACTGATGCTTAGCTTGTTTGATTGCCCCGCGGAGGGAATAGCTACACTGTTTGTATTCAGCCATGTTTCTGGTTGCCTTGTCATGATTAAAAGCAGTGGTTCGCGCTTTCAGTTTTGCGCAAATGCTGCCATCAATCCATGGTTTCTGGTTAGGGAAGGTTTTAATAGTCACTGGGGGAAAACATCACCGGTGCACTTGCTAATATACTCTTTCACCGAGTCAGCGTATACATCAATGTTGTTGTCTGAGGCTATCCGCAACATATCCCAGTCCACGTGATCTAAGCAATCTTTAAGCGTGGAATCCGATTGGTCAGACCAGCATTGAACAGACCTGAGCACGGGCGTTTCCTGTTTTAGTTTTCTATCTATAGGCCCGGGAGCAACAAAATGGAGTCATGGTCAGATTTGCGGAAATGCGGGCGGGGGAGGGCTTTGTATGCATATCGGAAGTTAGAGTAGCAATGATCCAGAAGGCTGCCATTTTGAATCGCGCATTTGATATGCTGATAAAATTTAGGGTGCCTTGTTTTCAGATAAGTTTTGTTAAAATCCCCAGCTACAATAAATGCAGCCTCAGGATATATGGTTTCCAGTTTACATAGAGTCCAGTGAAGTTCTTTCAGGGCCGTTGAGGTGTCTGCTTGGGGTGGATATACACGGCTGTGATTATAATCAAAGAGAATTCTCTTGGTAGATAATGCGGTCGGCATTTGATTGTAAGGAATTCTAGGTCAGGTGAACAAAAGGACTTGAGTTGCTATATGTTGCCATGATCACACCACAAATCGTTAATCATAAGGCATACACCCCCGCCCTTCTTCTTACCAGAGAGATGTTTGTTTCTGTCGCCGCGATGCGTGAAGAAACCGGGTGGCAGTACCGACTCTGATAACATATCCCGAGTGAGCCATGTTTCCGTGAAACAGAGAATGTTACAATCTCTGATGTCTTTCTGGAAGGCAACCCTTGCTCTAATTTTGTCTATCTTGTTGTCAAGAGACTTTACATTGGCGAGTAGTATACTCGGGAGCGGTGAGCGATGTGCACGTCTATGGAGCCTGACCAGGAGGCCGCTCCGTATGCCCCTTCTGCGGCGCCGTTGTTTTGGGTTGGCTACTGGGATTAAAACCATTGTCCTGGGTGGTGGTCCAAACAGAGAATCCGCTTTGAGAAAGTCGTATTCCTGGTTGTAATGTTGGTAATTTGACGTTGCTCTTATATCCAATAGTTCTTCCCGGCTGTATGTAATAAGACTTAAGATTTCCTGGAGTAACAATGTAAGAAATAATACATAAAAAAACAAAATACTGCATAGTTTCCTAAGAACTTGAAGCGAGGCGACCATCTGGTGACGTCATTACAACTAGAAATTGACGTCTGGTGATGTAATTGTAAACAGTTATACCCAATTTAGCCGTTGTGAGATGACTTGAAAGGCTGGATGCTAATAACATTACAGTAGGCTTACTTTAGATAGCTGGATAGTACAGCGCATTTAGAAAGTTTTCAGACCCCTCAACTTTTTCCACATTTTGTTACGTTACAGACTTATTCTAAAATAGATTTAAAAAAAGTATAATTTCTCATCAAGTCTAAAAACCTGTTTTCGCTTTGTCCTTATGGGGTATTGTGTGTAGCTTGATGAGTAAAACAATACATTTTATCCATTTTAAAATGAGGCTGTAACGTAACAAAATGTGGAAAAAGACAAGGGGTCCGAATACTTTCCGAATGCACTGTAGATATGGCTGTATTGGATTCATCATATTCCTAAAGGAAACAGTCTGTCCTGTGGATTTAACCTCCCATGATAAAAGCAAAACATTAATGAAACATATCTCTCTAAAATAGTCAGTGATATCTATATTGAATGTACCAACTAATAGGCGTATGGCTCTATTCAATCTGTATCATCGAAACGTTAGAAATTAAAAGGTCATTTTCGATTGAGCTGTCATACTCAGCATTTACTGTGATGCAGTCTCCGCCAATTGAGGGAACATTTCCTTTAAATTTCAATCATTCTGTAACGCTGAACTTCCGAGATACAGATTGAATAGAGCCCCTAATTGGCTTGTTAAAGCACTCATTGTTTTGTTGCTGATACCCTCAGGAATATTCCTTTCTACACATAGCATGTCCCAGTTTAGGCAAAGATGTGTATGGCTTAGCGTAAGTTAGTCACTCACTTCAGCGTGAAATCACTAGTGTTGACGCCTGAGAGAGAACAAAGCAGAAGCCCCGCATCACATTTAATGACTCAGTGACATTTGCTTGAAGATCAGTGTGGGTGTCTGTGCTTGCACATGCGTATGTGTGACACAGTGGCATTTTGCTTGAAGATCACGACACCGCAGCTATATGATAAATATCAACCACAACATTGTCCTGTTAATAAGACATGCCACTGCCAACCAACCCATCGTCTCGTTGTTGACTGACAAAGCATACGGCCCCCCAAAGTAATAACTCACATTGATTGAAATATTGCTGCCTGAAAGATGTTCATTTTGTCCCTTTGAGAAGAAAAGACTTGTCAGTATATACTAGCTAGATTGTTGTGATAACAGCTCTTGTAAATTTGATGCTGTGTACAAAAATATACATCCAGGAACTTCTGTCAGAAACCGTATCAACTCATCATTAATACTCACATGATTACAATGAGTAAACTAGCGACACAGATTACGTTGACAACGGGCGTTAAGAAAAATGTGTGTGGTCGGTGCACTGACTGCACACTACTTTGAAAAATGGCTTCGATAAAGGTGTGAATTTCAATTATTATTATCAAATGCCGTTCATGAAATACCAGTCAAAGTTAAAAATAATTATGCGTAGCCTACTACTGTGTCGACATGGTCCTCCTTCATAGCACAACACTGCATCTCTTATAAGAAGAGGTTATGGCGGGCCGGGCTGGTAGTTTAGGGGATTTGCCAGTTTAGGAGCTTAGCTGGTGCTCCCACTCCTGTCACACAACAACCAAACAGGAAGAGGCCGCATACCACTCACTTCTTGCTCTATGTTTAACTCTGATGGGCTATGTCCCAAGTGCTGCACTATATAGGGAATAGAGTTCCATTTGGGATCTATACTTGGGATTTATTTGGGGTATCCATCTTGCAGACAGACATGATATAATGTACCTAGAGTGGCTTAAGCAGGTAGCATGTTGTTGTTATTAATAGCTATCACTGTATAGGGGAAAGTGGGGTAAATTCAGCATCACTCCGTCATTGGAAATATAGTATCCTTTCAAACAAAGATATATCTACATATATTTCAGGATGTGGTGTATCTCTGGACATAATCACAATTAATGTGAACAACCGTTTTGAAAACGGGTTGTCCAAAAAAAGTGGTCTCTTGGCACAACTTATTGCCTACGAATATCTGTACTGAATTATATATTACCAATAACTTTTTTAAACCACATCTATTGTTATTTCCCAAACACAATTCAACATAATCACAATCGCTTTTTGTCTTTTTATCATTTTAAGCATATTTTAACACGGCCTTAACACCTAACAAACACTTTGTACTTTTTTAAAACACATGTAACATAGGCCAGGCCCTGTTGTTACCTCATATCCAAGCGATAATGGCTTGCATTATGCCTGGGAAGAAAACACTTCAATTTGCTCAACTTGCCATTGGCTCAACTTACCCCAAGGCAAACCTTTTGACTATATTAGCCCACACAGCTACAAGGATGTACTTTCATGCTAGGTTCAGGACCTCATATTGAAACTTATAGAGACCCCAACTGATGTATAGAACAATATTAAAATGATCTACTTTGGTTTAAATACAAGCATTATGAAACCTGTAACACAATACATTTATTTTAATTTGGCTCAATTTAACCCACTCTCCCCTACAGCTCTCCGTGCTCTCACTTTATCTCCTGAATGACTCTGTTACTCTATTTTACAAATGTGGACAGTTTGCATACTTCATTCCATGTAGTTCTTAACTTCTTCATCTCACGTGGTGGTAGCAATGTGAATTTCACAGTGATCCTGGCTAGATTACAGTGTATCATTAGGTCAGCTCTCTGAACCAGCTCTCATCAATGTGTGGTCTCAACAGAAGAACCCAATGTCCAGGTTCAAATAGAGACAGGAAAGAATAGATTATTTTCAGATGTAGAATAACAAAGCAGATTATATTATTGCGAAATTCACAGGAGCGTCTTTTCAAAGCTTTGCATTTGTCATTAATCAAGAATGTTGCCGTGGTGTTCCATGCAGGATGTGGTTGAACAGTTTCTTTAATACTTTCTCTGGGAGATATTAAAGTGTATTTATGACCATTGTGGATACGTAGAAAAGAGGACTGGCAGACATGAAAATCAAGTCCTCTCAAGGGTGTCATCTATTTCATGGTTCCCTATGCTAAATCATAGATGAAAGAACAATATTCAAGATTGAATGAGATGGTAAAACAATGCCTAAGCCATGGCCTAAGCATTGCATGAGGCATGAGTTGCACAACATGCTAAAAACAAGTTATTGTGGGCCATATTTTATCTGTCTACACTGTTTTTGCTTACAGAATGGAATCCATCGGACTTTGTTCTGTACATCAATGAGAAATAGCAGGTTTTAATGTAACTGCATGTGGCAATGTGTCTTTTCTAATGCTTGGATTTAAAGGCCTACAAAAGATGCCGTCTCCCCTGTTAGCTTATGTGAAGTCGATTTCCATTACTAATATATAAATCACAAGAGAAGTCATTACTAAGCTGGACTCTTTCATTAAAATGAGCTGTATCTTCTGCCTCTGGGAGCCGTATAGGAAGAATATACATCCTACAGAGAGAAACACATTAAAGGCAGCAACGCACCCGGGTGAAGTATTACTTAATTTATCCCACTAATGTATAACATTTATAACTATGTGGTGAAAATAGGGGACAACACATTCTTAGAGTCTACATCATTAAGCTTTTAATAATTTAAATCTAGTTGGTGTGATAATAAATATACTGATGAAAGTTAAGTGGGCGTAGTAGCTGATAAATGCGATTGGAGAACCTTGCACTTATCTAAAAGAGTAACAAGAACAGTGCTGGAAATTCATTAATACAAATGTAATGGTTATACCCTACTGTACTTTTACATAGAAGCAAAAATACCTTTTCATTATGTGTTCGGCAGGGGCACTTTAAAAAAACACTTTTAATTGGATGGTAGAAAACGGATTAGTGCTTTACTCCAGATTGCTCGACCTTAGAATACATTTCTCTCACACACCAACTCAGACACAGTATTGACTTTCCAAATGAAAAGACATTAATGTAGATAATGGCCATTTTGAATTCTCATTAGTCATTGGGTTTCATTGGCAATCTGGAGGCATGGGCGATATATTAACAGTGGTGTTCACGGCTAGTCATTAAAGGAGAAATAAAAGTTTAAATAAATCCAATCCTGAAGCAGGAATGCCTGCTATTAATCTTGTTGGGTGACCATTGGATTGCCTGCTTAACGGTTTTATTTAGTCATTTGTGTCCACTCCCTGATAATGCATTTATTCTGAATAATGCCCTGCTGCCAAAACGCTGAGTCCAAGAGATAATACAGTCAACACTGCAAATGGGAAGTTCTACACATCTCAGTTGCCTCTCCTACTGTGGATCACATCCAACCATGCATTAAATATATATAAGAACAACTTTGTAGGACAATTAATTATGTACATTTTGAACTGTATATTATATTGTTATTATTTAAATCAATGTGCATTGGTACAGTTTATGTTGTATTAAAACAGTAGTTTCCTACATGAATGTTTTGTTAATTTGACAACACCACAAACACTACACGTGACGTCATCGCCCTAAAATAGCCAAGATGCTGTGGTAGTGGTGCATAACATCATGAGCATGTGGGTCATGAAACGATAAGCGGTGACTATGTTTTCCATTGTAATACACTCACAGCTGACATCACAAATCATATGCAGAGGCTGTAGAGCCTCAGCTCTCTATCCTACTATCGGCTTTGTTTGCGTCCCAGTCCCAAATGGCACCCTATTCCCTGTATAGTGCACTACTTTTGACCAGAGTGGGGTTTTGGGGCCTATGGGGCGCTGATCAAAAGTAGTGTACTAAATAGGGACTAGTTTGCCCAGGGACATATCCCTTCTCTCCAGTCCTACTGAAGTGGCTCTGCATCTGCACCTCTGGGATGTTGACAAGGGTCCTGAGAACCAGGAAGGAATGTCAGAGCGGCAGGGCCTTGTGGATTAGCTTCCCCTGTCTAGTCACTCTGAAAGGGCTCCTGACTGAGTCCCAAGCTCACTGATAGTGACAGGGAAGGTCAAAATGCATTTGTTTGCAGCCATGAAAGTTCTGGCAGGTTTTTAAGGCGGTTCTGTCAGCAGCATCCTTGCACTCCTGACTTAAAGCTGCAATATGTAACGTTTTGGGGCGACCAGACCAAATTCACATAGAAATGTGTGTCATAGATCTACCATTCTCATTGAAAGGAAGTCTAAGAAGCACTAGATTTGTTCTATGTGCACTTTCTATGCTCCCCGTTCTTAAGTTTTGTTTTTGCTTCTTTTACTTTCGGTTTTGTACACCAGCTTCAAACAGCTGAAGAAAAAAAAAATTGGTAATGGAAAATATATTTCAGAGCGGTTTAGATGGTACAATGATTTTCTACACTTGCTTGTTTTGTCACATGCACTGAAATTAGAACTACCAGAAAATGGCGGGATCTTAAGCAAAGCAAATGTGTAACATATTGTACATTTTTGATTCGTAACATATCATATGAATACGTTTCTTTTATTTTTATACTTGCTGAAATTATACTATGTTCCAGAGCATCACTTTAAGAGTGACTGCTGAGACTCATTGATGACAAATGATGTTGACACTCAGAGCTCAGCTCACTGATTAAGTGTGTGATAGGGTTTACTGGAGGACTTGAACTGAAGCCAAAACATACAGAGAGGAATATCCCTGTTTGACACAGTACTCTACTAGAAAACACACATAGAGGAATAGGGATATCCCCATTTGAATTGACACATAAATTCTTTACTGACATAGGACTGTGTTGTTTATCTTCCAGTTTTCCCTAAAACGGGAAGCCTGGTGAGGTTCCATGGCAGAAATCAGTTAAAGAGGGATCGGAACCCGGTGTAAATCAGTGATGACTCGCAACACGTCAAACCAATCAAATGCTTAGAGCACCAAAGATACTCAAAAGGTTAGTGCTATAGGAGCAACCAACAAGCACTGTTCAAGTTCAAGTTTTATAAGTCGCATGTATGGTATACACCATCCAACGAAATGCTTACTTGCAGGTTCCTTCTCCATAATGCAACAGCATTTGATTAGCTGTTTAGGAGTCTTATGGCTTGGGGGTAGAAGCTTTTTAGGAGCCTCTTGGACCTAGACTTGGCGCTCCGGTACTGCTTGCCGTGCGGTAGCAGAGAGAACAGTCTATGACTAGGGTGGCTGGAGTCTCTGACAATTTTTAGGGACTTCCTCTGACACCGCCTGATATAGAGGTCCTGGATGGCAGGAAGCTTGGCCCCGGGCCGTACTTACTACCCTCTGTAGTGCCTTGCAGACGGAGGCCGAGCAGTTGCCATACCAGGCAGTGATGCAACCCGTCAGGATGCTCTCGATGGTGCAGCTGTAAAACCCACGACAAATCTTAGGCCGTCTCATCGTTGACGGTGATCAGGCCGACCACTGTTGTGTCATCAGCAAACTTAATGATGGTGTTGGAGTCGTGCCTGGCCGTGCAGTCATGAGTGAAGAGGAAGTACAGGAGGGGGCTGAGCACGCACCCCTGAGTGTTGTTACCTACCCTTACCACCTGGGGGCGGACCGTCAGGAAGTCCAGGATCCAGTTGCAGAAGGAGGTGTTTGGTCCCAGGGTCCTTAGCTTAGTGAGGAGCTTTGAGGGTACTATGGGGTTGAATGCTGAGCTGTAGTCAACGAATAGCATTCTCACATAGTAGGTGTTCCTTTTATCCAGGTGTGAAAGGGCAGCGTGGAGTGCAATAGAGATTGCATCATCTATTTTCATACTGTACCTATATTACAAGGGTTGGATTTGCACTAAAATATTTTATATGTCAGCACTTAAAAGGCATGTACAAAATCAATCAATCAATCAAGTTTATTTTATATAGCCCTTCGTACATCAGCTAATATCTCGAAGTGCTGTACAGAGACCCAGCCTAAAACCCCAAACAGCTAGAATGCAGGTGTAGAAGCACGGTGGCTAGGAAAAACTCCCTAGAAAGGCCAAAACCTAGGAAGAAACCTAGAGAGGAACCAGGCTATGAGGGGTGGCCAGTCCTCTTCTGGCTGTGCCGGGTGGAGATTATAACAGAACTATGCCAAGATGTTCAAAAATGTTCATAAGTGACAAGCATGGTCAAATAATAATCATGAATAATATTCAGTTGGCTTTTCATAGCCGATCATTAAGAGTTGAAAAACAACAGGTCTGGGACAGGTGGCGGTTCCATAACCGCAGGCAGAACAGCTGAAACCGGAACAGCAGCAAGGCCAGGCGGACTGGGGACAGCAAGGAGCCACCACGCCCGGCAGTCCCGACGTATGGTCCCAGGGCTCAGGTCCTCCGAGAGAAAGAAAGAGAGAAGGAGAAAATTAGAGAGAGCCAAGGTTTTCAAAATGTTCATAAATGACAAGCATGGTCAAATAATAATCAGGAATAAATCTGTTGGCTTTTCATAGCCGATCATTAAGAGTTGAAAAAAGCAGGTCTGGGACAGGTAGGGGTTCCGTAACCGCAGGCAGAACCGTTGAAACTGGAATAGCAGCAAGGCCAGGCGGACTGGGGGCAGCAGGGAGTCGTCATGCCCTGTAGTCCTGACGTATGGTCCTAGGGCTCAGGTTCTCAGAGAGAGAAAGAAAGAGAGAACGAGAGAATTAGAGAAAGCATACTTAAATTCACACAGGACACTGGATAAGACAGGAGAAGTACTCCAGGTATAACCAACTGACCCTAGCCCCCCGACACAAACTACTGCAGCATAAATACTGGAGGCTGAGACAGGAGCGGTCAGGAGACACTGTGGCCCCATCCGAAGATACCCCCGAACAGGGCCAAATAGGAAGGATATAACCCCACCCACTTTGCCAAAGCACAGCCCCCGCACCACTGGAGGGATATCTTCAACCACCAATTTATAATCCTGAGACAAGGCCGAGTATAGCCAACAAAGATCTCCACCACAGCACAAACCAAGGGGGGGCGCCAACCCAGACAGGAAGATCACGTCAGTAACTCAACCCACTCAAGTGACGCACCCCTCCCAGGGACGGCATGAAAGAGCACCAGTAAGGCCCTGTAACAGGGTTAGAGGCAGAGAATCCCAGTGAAGAGAGGGGAACCGGCCAGGCAGAGACAGCAAGGGCGGTTCGTTGCTCCAGAGCCTTTCCGTTCACCTTCACACTCCTGGGCCAGACTACCCTCAATCATATGACCTACTGAAGAGATAAGTCTTCAGTAAAGACTTAAAGGTTGAGACCGAGTCTGCGTCTCTCACAAGGGTAGGCAGACTGTTCCATAAAAATGGAGATCTATAGGAGAAAGCCCTGCCTCCCGCTGTTTGCTTAGAAATTCTAGGGACAATTAGGAGGCCTGCGTCTTGTGACCGTAGCGTACGTATTGGTATGTACGGCAGGACCAACTCGGAAAGATAGGTAGGAGTCTGGTATAAAATCTGGTATATGGTTTGCGTCATATACATTTTCTACTGGTATCATTTTAAATTGAGAACATATAGCTCAGCATGTAAACAATGTGTGAGTTTAGCTATTCTCTGCTTCAGATGCCCATAAGGCCAGTAATTACTTTGACATTTTAGTCCTTTAGCAGACACTCTTATCCAGAGTGACTTACAGTTAGTGCATTCATCTTAAAATAGCTAGATGGGACAACCACATATCACAGACATAGTAAGTACATTTTTCCTCAATAAAGTAGCTATCAGTAAAGTCAGTGCTAGTATGACGGAGCCGAATGACTTGGTGTATAGAGAGAAGAGGAGAGGGCCTAAAACTGAGCCCTGGGGGACCACCAGTAGTGAGAGTTCGTGGTGCAGAGACAGATCCTCTCCACATCACCTGGTAGGAGCAGCAGAGCCTGAGACACCCAGCCCTGAGAGGGTGGAGAGGATTATCGGATGGTTCACGGTGTCAAAGGCAGAGGATAGATCTAGGAGGCTGAGAACAGAGGAGAGCGAGTCAGCTTTGGCAGTGCGGAGTGCTTCTGTGACACAGAGAAGAGCAGTCTCGGTTGAGTGACCTGTCTTGAAACCTGACTGGCTAGGGCACGAAGATCGTTCTGAGAGAGATAACGAGATAGTTGATCAGTGTTTTCGAAAGAAAAGAAAGAAGGGATACTGGTCTATAGTTTTTGATGTCAGATGAGTTAAGTGAGCAACTAAGTGAGCAACTCAGTGAGCAACTCAGGCCATTTTGAAGTCAGAGGATTTTCAGACAGTGGTCAGGGATGAGTTAATGAGGGAAGTGAGGAATGGGAGAAGGTCTACAGAGATGGTGTGGAGAATGGAGGTGGGGATGGGGTCGAGCTGGCAGGTTGTTAGGTGGCCAGACCTCATGTAATGCCATCATACTAAGGCCTCAAATCATGCTAGGCCTCAAATCAAATCAAATTTGATTGGTCACATACACATGGCTAGCAAATGATAATGCTTGTGCTTCTAGTTCCGACAGTGCAGTAATATCTAACAAGTAATCTAACAATTCCACAACAACTTGCTAATACACACAAATCTAAAGGGATGGAATAAGAATATGTACATATAAATATATGGAGGAGCGATGGCCGAGTGGCATAGGCAAGACGCAATAGATGTTATAAAATACAGTATATACATTTAAAGTGACTAGTAAACCATTAATTAAAGTGGCCAATGATTTGAGTCTGTATGTAGGCAGCAGCCTCTCTGAGTTAGTAATTGCTGTTTAACAGTCTGATGGCCTTGAGATAGAAGCTGTTTTTCAGCCTCTCGGTCCCAGCTTTGATGCACCTGTACTGACCTCACCTTCTGGATGGTAGCGGGGTGAACAGGCAGTGGCTCGGGTGGTTGTTGTCCTTGATGATCTTTTTGGGCTTCCTGTGACATCGGGTGCTGTAGGTGTCCTGGAGGGCAGGTAGTTTGCCCCTGGTGATGCATTGTGCAGACCACACCACCCTCTGGAGAGCCTTGCGGTTGAGGGCAGTGCAGTTGCCGTACCAGGTGGTGATACCAGGTGATGCTCTCAATTGTGCATCTGTAATAGTTTTTTAGGGTTTCCAAAGACAAATTTCCTCAGCGCTGTTGCGCCTTCACCACGCTGTCTGTGTGGGTGGACCATTTCAGTTTATCTGTGATGTGTACGCTGAGGAACTTAAAACTTTCCACCTTCTCCACTACTGGCCCGTCGATGTGGATAGGGGTGTGCTCCCTCTGCTGTTGCCGGATGTCCACTATCTTCTCCTTTGTTTTGTTGACATTGAGTGAGAGGTTGTCTTCCTGACACCACACTCCGAGTGCCCTCACCTCCTGTCTCGTTGTTGGTTGTAATCAAGCCCACTACTGTTATGTTGTCTGCAAACTTGATGATTGAGTTGGAGGCGTGCATGGCCACGCAGTCATGGGTGATCAGGGAGTACAGGAGGGGGCTGAGCACGCACCCTTGTGGGGCAGCAAAGTGGAGATGTTGTTTCCTACCTTCACCACCTGGGGCCGGCCCGTCAGAAAGTCCAGGACCCAACTGCACAGGGCGGGGTTGAGACCCAGGACCTCAAGCTTAATGATGAGCTTGGAGGGTACTTTAGTGTTGAATGCTGAGCTGTTGTCAATGAACAGCATTCTTACATAGGAATTCCTCTTGTCCAGATGGGATATGGCATGTGCAGTGTGATCGCGATTGCGTCGTCTGTGGACCTGTTGGGGCGGTATGCAAACTGAAGTGGGTCTAGGGTGGCAGGTAAGGTGGAGGTGATATGATCCTTGACTAATCACTCAAAGCACTTCATGATGACAGAAGTGAGTGTTACGGGGTGATAGTCCTTTAGTTCAGTTATCTTTACCTTCTTGGGTACAGGAACACTAGTGGCCATCTTGAAGCATGTGGGGACAGCAGACTGGGATAGGGAGTGATTGAATATGTCCGTAAATACACCAGCCAGCTGATCTGCGCATGCTCTGAGGATACGGCTAGGGATTCTGTCTGGGCCAGCAGCCTTGCGAGAGTTAACACGTTTAAATGTCTTATTCACGTCTACCACGGAGAAGGAGAGGGGAGGGCCCGCAGTCTTGGTAGCGGGCCACATCGGTGGCACTGTATTATCCTCAAGCGGGCAAAGTTTGTCTGGAAGCAAGACGTCGCTGTCTGTGACGTGGCTGGTTTTCTTTTTGTAGTCCGTAATTGCCTGTAGACCCTGCCACATACGTTTCGTGTCTGAGCCTTTGAATTGTGACTCCACTTTGTCCCTATACCGACATTTCGCTTGTTTGATTGCCTTGCGGAGAGAATAACTACACTGTTTATATTGGGCCATATTCCCAGTTATCTTTCCATGGTTAAATGCGGTGGATTGCACTTTCATTTTAGAGTGAATGCCGCCATCTATCCACGGTTTCTGGTTAGGATAGGTTTTAATAGTCACAGTGGGTACAACATGTCCAATGCACTTCCTTATAAACTCACTCACCGAGCCACTGTATAAATCTATATTATTCCCTGAGGCTGCCCGGAACATTTCCCAGTCCACGTGATCAAAACAATCTTGAATCGTGGATTCTGATTGGTCAGACCAGCGTCAAATGGTTCTAATCACGGCTACATCCTGTTTGAGTTTCTGTCTATAGGACGGTAGGAGCAAAATGGAGTCGACGTCGGATTTGCCGAAGGGAGGGTGGGGGAGGGCCTTGTATGCATCGCGGAAGTTAGAGTAGCAGTAGTCCAGTGTATTGCCCGCGTTAGTGCTGCAATCAATACGCTGATAGAATTTAGGTAGCCTTGTTCTCAAATTTGCCTCATTAAAATCCCCAGCTACAATAAATGCAGCTTCAGGATATATGGTTTCCTGCTTACATAGATTCCAGGGAAGTTCCTTGAGGGCCATCGTGGTATCTGCTTGAGGGGGGATATACACAGCTGTGACAATAACTGTTGAGAATTCTCTTCGGAGATGCATGCCATATGTTAAGCTGCAAAATATACTGAGAGAGAGTGACAATCAAATAAAACCGATTGGAGATATTACAAGTACTGTATACAAAAAGGAAATGTTAATTTGAGAATACAACACAGAAACACAGACACATTAGAGACAGAAACCCTTCCCCTCTTTATTGCAGGATTGTGATAAATGATTAATCAACATGGACACTAGTTCATTTTGAGTAATATTTGAACAATTAAAACAAGTTTAAACACTTCACTTCAAAGGGAGGCATGACAACGATGTGATTTTGGAGGTATGGCAACACGAGACCACTATTACAATAATGATTACAGATGGGATGGCCTGCTTTCCACTCATGCTAACTGAGTGCTAGCCCTCATGTTTTCTCACTGGAATTAATGTCTTAAAGGGACAGCTCTGAAGGTCAGGATTGAAACTATGCATCCTATCATCTACTATAACACTAGTCAGACCTGGGTTCAAATAGTTTTCATTTTCTTTCAACTACTTCAAGCATTTGATTGAGTCTGCCCGCCTGGAGTGCCAGATCGGTGGGGTTTGTAGTTTTGGGAAAACTGCATTGTTTCCATTGCACCAGGCAAGCTCAATCAAATGCAGATAAAGTGTTTGAAAGAAACCAAATACTGTTTGAAGCCAGGTCTCGCGCTAGTCAAAGCATCGCCTGATGTCTTGGTTCTACAGGGAGTTTCTGCTGTCACAATAAATCAGTGACACGCCGAATACAGTGTAATCATACAGGGATCCTGTTTCTCGCTCTCTTCACCACATAATGGTCTGTAAAACCCATCGCGCGTTTGGGCACACTCCTCAACCCAGCTGTGCATGCAATGCACCGTAATAGCTGTCGTGTTTGATGGTTGATTTGAGAACGACAAGTCATGGGAGAAAAATACACAAAACCATGCTTGCTTGTTTAAGTGTGCTAGTCTTCCGTCCATGCATTCAGCACTATACAGTGATCGGCATTCTTCAGTGCCAGTAGCCAACGACGGTTCTCTTGATCTCCTTCCCTGTCTTACACTATGTTCAGTTAGAACACAGTAAAGTTGGATGTCATTTAATGATAAATTATTTCGGAAAGCTGCTTTTTTCCCAACATGCACCACAGAACTGAAGGACACTGCTGGCATTTGTCAACAATGAAATATTCACCACTTAAACCCATCAAAATGGTGGATCAGAAGCTTAGCATATTCTTCAAGCCAAAGGATCAAACTGTGATCAGGAACAAGGGAGGGAACTCCTGCTGTGTTCATATCCCAGACCCCCGTTCCCTCATAAAGACAGTTAATATTGACTCATTTTTTCAAATTACATAAACACCATGCAGCCCTTTCATTTCAGCAGACAGTTTATTCTCCTCATCTGGAGTACTTTCTGTCATATCATGTCTGATACACTGCTCTGTCTTTGACAGTGCATTGTCCTTTGATGAGCCTTAAAAGGCTTGGTTTGATGGATGATAACTTGGGGCATCTTTCTCTGTTGTGGACTTGTGATGAGGGAGTGCATGTGAGATGTGAGGAGAAGACACAGCGTGAATGGGAGATGTCAGATGTGTGTGTGTGTGTGTGTGTGTGTATGTGTATGTGTGTGTCAAAGCTGTCTGGTGTATGACACCCAGGCAGGCCTTACTGTTAGACTTTGATCATTCTGAAATAATAGCAACGTAAACATGTATACTTTCATATTACATAGGCCACTTATAGCCTACCATATACAAGTGTTTCCATAACAATAGATTTGATTGAAAATACTGAATGTACTGTACATATACAATATTTTTATTTATTTATTAATTTATACACAGTACCAGTCAAAAGTTTGGACATACCTACTATTTCAAGGGTTTTTCTTTATTTTTACTATTTTCTACATTGTAGAATAATAGTGAAGACATCAAAACTATAAAATAAGAGTGTACAAAGCTGTCATCAAGGCAAAGGGTGGCTACTTTGAAGAATCTAAAATCTAAAATATATTTTGCTTTGTTTAACACTTTTTTGGTTAGTACATGATTCCATATGTGTTATTTCATAGTTTTGATGTCTTCACTATTATTCTACAATGTTGAAAATAGTACACATAAAGAAAAACCCTTGAAAGAGTAGGTGTGTCCAAACTTTATTAAACAGTATTTTCTTTGCCGTTTTTTTTTCATTTTTCTTTCTTTGAGTTGTGTGACAGAACTCAAATCCAATCAAATCAAACGTTATTGCCACATGCGCCGAATACAACAAGTGTAGACTTTACCGTGAAATGCTTACTTATAAGCTCTTAACCAACAGTGTAGTTCAAGAAGAAGAAAATATTTACCAAGTAGGCAAAAATAAAAAGTACTAATAAAAAGTAACACAATAAGAATAACAATAACGAGGCCTTATACAGGGAGCACCGAGTACCGAGTCGGTGTGCAGGGGTACAGGCTAGTTGAGGTAATATGTTATGTACATGTAGGTGGGGGTGAAGTGACTATGCATAGGTAACAAACAAACAGCGAGTAGCAGCAGTGTCCATAGGGGGGGGGGGGGGGATTTTATGAATTCTCCAGCGGTCTAATGGCTTGGGGGTAGAAGCTGTTGAGGATCCTTTTGGTCCTGGATTGGCACTTCGGTACCGCTTGCCGTGCAGTAGCAGAGAAAACAGTCTATTACTTGGGTGACTGGAGTCTCTGACAATTTTATGGGCTTTCCTCTGTCACCGCCTATTATATAGGTCCTGGATGGCAGGAAGTTTGGCCCCGGTGATGTACTGGGCCGTTCGCACTACCCTCTGTAGCGCCTTACGGTCAGATGCCAAGCAGTTGCTATACCAGGCGGTGATGCGACCGGTCAGGATGCTCTCGATGGTGCAGCTGTAGAACCCTTTGAGGATCTGGGGTCCCATGCCAAATCTTTTCAGTCTCCTGAAGGGGAAAAGGTTTTGTTGTGCCCTCTTCACGACTGTCTTGGTATGTTTGGACCATGATAGTTTGTTGGTGATGTGGACACCAAGGAACTTGAAACTCTCAATCCGCTCCACTACAGCCCTATCGATGTTAATGGAGGCCTGTTCGGCCCGCCTTTTCCTGTAGTCCACGATCAGCTCCTTTGTCTTGCTCACATTGAGTTGTAAATATTTGAGTCGTAATAGAACATATTTTTGCTGAAAGAGACGCCTCTCGCAAACTTCTGAAGATCAAATGAATGACTATGATATACCATTACAACAGTAGATCACCATGTATGTGAACTGTGGTAATCCCTGTGTTCTTAGACCTACCTCAATCCTGTACTTAACAGAACAAAGCTGCGATGATACTGGGACACTAAACTACTATATACTTGGTGTCCATTTTAGCTTCAACTATCAGATTGCTTACAGTATACCTATCCTCGGGCACTGCCTTGCCTGGTTGCCAAGTTCTAAGTTTCAATAAGTTTGAGAGGTTGTACTGTAATGGATTCTATAGGGAGGCTGTCAAAGATAAATATTTGAGTCGTAATAGAACATACTTTTGCTGAAAGAGACGCCTCTCGCAAATTTCTGAAGATCAAATGAATGACTATGATATACCATTACAACAGTAGATTACTATGTATTGTTTTGTGCCTGATACTTGAGGGTTTGGTTCATTATGTAAGCCGGTCAGAATTTCGAGCAATGTTTGGCATATCTCATGTTCAGTTACAGTTAATGGACATTCAGAATATTGAGTTTACAATGGCATACATCAAGCTTACTAAGACTTACCCTTAAGTGGCAATACTAGATGCTATTATTACACAATAATGTGTTATAGAGTGGTTTTATGCCCTCCATAGTACATAACTTATGGCATATACTTAGGGGAAATAAATAGATAAGTAATCATATACTAAAGTGAGAGGGTGCGCCATACTATTTACTGGTTAAGGATTAATAAAAGGCCACGCAGGTGAAATCAGTGGAGGTGTTTGGGTGTAGAAATACAATATGTGCATTAGAACATTCATCAGCATCATACAGGGTTATTGTTCATGTTCACGTGGTCACATGTACCTGGGGTGGTAGGTAGCCTAGTGGTTAAATCGTTGAGCCAGTAACCGAAAGGTTGCTGGATTGAATCACGAGCTGCACAAGGTAAAAATCTGTCGTTCTGCCCCTGAACAAGGCAGTTAACCCACTGTTCCCCGGTAGGCCGTCATTGTGAATAAGAATTGATTCTTAACTGACTTGCCTAGTTAAATAAATAAAAAATAAAAAAAACTGTTGACTAGTTTCTTGAGGTTGGTTGATGTCATATCTCTTTCGATTTTGGATAATGGGACAATATCCCTGCTGATACTTAGCGATCAGAATATTTGATGTGGACTTTCATACATACACACTAAAAAAGCCAACTTAACTAATTGCTTAAACAGCATTTTTATGTGAGTTGACGACTTCAAATGGGCAAGAATTTTAGCTAGTGTGTTAAAGTTTGTTTACTCAACAAACTGCTCGAAGAGAGCTGAATTTGATAAACGCTTATTAAGTAAGATTACAAATTAATGTTTGGCTTTGGAAGGCAACACTGTATGTTGGTTCAGCTATATGCCCAAAGGTTGAGCAAACTCACTATCCTATTGTTGAGCAAACTCACTATCCTACTGCAGCTTGGTTGCCTTACATTAAAAAAAAAACATTTTTTACAGTGCGGTTGGCCTACACTTAACTTATAGGCCAACAAAACTGAATAGTTACACTTTGTAACACCAAAACTAGTGACAACTGAGCTGCCACCAACACGAAGGAGACAAAACCTTAAGATGTTGTGAAACATGACATGGTGTGTTGTAACACCACTTAATCAAGTGACTGGGAGCCCTACTGGCAAAAGTTGAAAACACTATTTTGGTGTTTCGAGTTCTGTTTAGTGAAGGATTAGATGCAGTTGAAGTCGGAAGTTTACATACACTTAGGTTGGAGTCATTTAAAACTTGTTTTTCAACCACTCCACAAATTTCTTGTTAACAAACTATAGTTTTGGCAAGTCGTTTAGGACATCTACTTTGTGCATGACACAAGTCATTTTTCCAACAATTGTTTACAGACAGATTATTTCACTTATAATTCACTGTATCACAATTCCAGTGTGTTAGAAGTTTACATACACTAAGTTGACTGTGCCTTTAAACAGCTTGGAAAATTCCAGAAAATTATGTCATGGCTTTAGAAGCTTCTGATAGGCTAATTGACATAATTTGAGTCAATTGGAGGTGTACCTGTGGATGTATTTCAAGGCCTACCTTCAAACTCAGTGGCTCTTTGCTTGACATCATGAGAAAATCAAAAAAAATAAGCCAAGACCTCAGAAAAAAACGTGTAGACCTCCACAAGTCTGGTTCATCCTTGGGAGCAATTTCCAAACGTCTGAAGGTACCACGTTCATCTGTACAAACAATAGTACGCAAGTATAAACACCATGGGACCACGCAGCCATCATACCGCTCAGGAAGGAGACGCGTTCTGTCTCCTAGAGATTAACGTACTTTGGTGCGAAAAGTGAAAATCAATCCCAGAACAACAGCAAAGGACCTTGTGAAGATGCCGGAGGAAACAGGTACAAAGTATATATATCCACAGTAAAACGAGTCCGATATTGACATAACCTGAAAGGCCGCTCAGCAAGGAAAAAGTCACTGCTCCAAAATCGCCATAAAAAAGCCTGACTACGGTTTGCAACTGCACATGGGGACAAAGATCGTACTTTTTGGAGAAATGTCCTCTGGTCTGATGAAATGAAAATAGAACTGTTCAACCATAATGACCATCATTATGTTTGGAGGAAAAAGGGGGAAGCTTGCAAGCCGAAGAACACCATCCCAACCGTGAAGCACGGGGGTGGCAGCATCATGTTGTGGGTGTGCTTTTCTGCAGGAGGGACTGGTGCACTTCACAAAATAGATGGCATCATGAGGCAGGAAAATTATGTGGATATATTGAAGCAATATCTCGACATCAGTAAGGAAGTTAAAGCTTGGTTGCAAATGGCTCTTCCAAATGGAGAATGACCCCAAGCATACTTCCAAAGTTGTGGCAAAATGGCTTAAGGACAACAAAGTCAAGGTATTGGAGTGGCCATCACAAAGCCCTGACCTCAATACTATAGACAATTTGTGGGCAGAACTGAAACAGCATGTGCGATCTCATCTTAGGTACACTACCTTTCATGGTTTCATTCCACAATCATGATGTTTTGTGTCTTTCTATTTGTACAGTGTAGTATATTAAGTGATATAAGTGAATTCGGTGTTATAAGTGAAGTCTTGCTTCTCAAAACCATGTCTTTATAAAATATGTGAAGATTTACTGAGAAGATAAACAAAACATGGCCTCTGATCTAGTCTCACAAATACGGTGTGCTCTAAAAAGCAGCAAGTCATCCAGTCAGCCTTGGGTTGGGGTTGTGATCTCTGCTGGTTTCGCAACATCTGTTCAGGAACATACTCTGTTAATATATTAGCTGTGACTTGCACTGTGAGAGCCGGGCAGGTGTTTTCAGCTGAAGCCAGGAAACATCAAAGGCAGATTGGGCTCTAAACCTTCCAGTTCATGCAATTGAATTAAAATGTATGAGTCACCAGCAGCTTTCGCTGATAATAAAACACACATAATGTCTGTTGTCGGTCTGGCTGCATGAGGGATATATCATATGATGTGCCCCAAATGGCACCCTATTACATACATAGGGCTCTGGTCAAAAGAAGTGCACTATCAGCTTGTAGGGAATAGGGTGCCATTTGCTTAGTGGTGTAGTTGCAAACATGATGGACATGTAATTGATTGCAGATGGGGGAGATAATAAATGAAATGGCTTGTCATATAATATCTTGATGAAAAACCTGCAGTATTGAAGATAGAATACACACTTGTAAATCATATCAAATTGAATTGTATTTGTCACATGTGGAAAAAAAGGGTTAAGTAGAAAATAGAAAAGAAAAATAACAAATAATTAAAGAGCAGCAGTAAAATAACAAGCAAGGCTATATACAGGGGGAACCGGTACAGAGTCAATGTGCGGGGGCACCGGTTAGTTGAGGTAATTGAGGTAATATTCACATGTAGGTAGAGTTAAAGTGACTATGCATGGGTTATAAACAGAGAGTAGCAGCAGCGTAAAAGAGTGGACTGGGTAGCCATTTGATTAGCTGTTCAGGAGTCTTATGGCTTGGGGGTAGAAGCTATTTAGGAGTCTCTTGGACCTAGACTTGGCGCTCCGGTACCGCTTGCCGTGCGGTAGCAGAGAGAACAGTCTATGACTAGGGTGGCTGGAGTCTTTAACAATTTTTAGGGCCTTCCTCTGACACCGCCTGGTACAGAGGTCCTGGATGGCAGGAAGCTTGGCCCCGTTGATGTACTGGGCCGCACGTACTACCCTCTGTAGTTCCTTGCGGTCGGAGGCCGAGCAGTTGCCATATCAGGCAGTGATGCAACAAGTCAGGATGCTTTTGATGGTGTCGCTGTAGAACCTTTTGAGAATATTTTCAGTCTCCTGAGGGGAAAAATCATAGTGGATAAGGGGGATTTGTGAATATTGGGATATTGGAAGAGTTATTAAACTGCTACAAAAAAAGCTGTCAAAAGCGCAAACTTATGTGGCTGGTAAAAACAAAGTGACACACACATACACACACACGTGTACACACACACACACACGTGTACACACACACACACACACACACCTGTACCCAAATCTGTTCTAGTGGGAAAATGTATTTCAGTCGTATTGTGGTATTGTTGCTGATCTCAGCCTCGGGGTATTTAACCAGGGCAGTAGAATTCCCACTCAGGCCATAGCAACATTCAGGGATACTCCACACTGAGCCATAGCCAGCCAACCACTCCCTTCAGCTCCACCACTGGACTTACTTTACATTTTTCTTCTCTCTTTTGTGTCTCGTTCTTTCCCATGTGAGCCCAGACAGCTTTATGTTATAATATGCAGCAATCTGTCTTTATAATATCCAGCAATCGGTCTTTAAAAGCCATCTGGTTTTAATTTCCTGCAAAGTACAAGATGGTGGGAGGGAGAGAGAGGTTTTTAAAACGAGCATAGTTTGAACTTGAGGGTGAATGTAGTGAGTAGGGACTCTGTCACTCACATTATTGCATGTTAATGACTCAGGGAAGGCCGTCTGTAAGCAGCCAATGATTTATGGACGTCCAGTGAACTCTAGCAGGCAAAAGCCAAACCCAGAGTTCAGGACTGTCACAGGGACAACAGCAGGACCCTTTTGTTTTGGCTGGCTGCAGACCAGACTTGGTGGGTTCAAATACCATTAGAAATCATGTCCAATACTTTAACTGGATTTGATTGAGCTTACCTGGCATATTGGAACCAATAAGAATAATAGCAAGAGGACAAACCCTGCCCATCTGGCACTTTGGGCAAGCTCCCACAATTGCTCAAACGTTTCAATTTCAAATAGTATGTGAACCCAGGTCTGCTGCACACTTTCATGGCAAAGTATTTCGCACGGTAATTAGCTCCATCCTAATTTAGTCTGCAGTCCCAGAGGGTTAGGAAAGTCATTCATCATCCTCACTACCTCTAATTATTCAGCTTCAGTTTCAGGTAGAGATGTTGTAATAGTCTAGTCAGTCACTGGCTCGGTCGACTTGCATGGCTGGCCTCTTGGTGTATTTTCCTTTTCCAATGAGTTGAAGTGGAGATACGTTCTTGGCTTGGGAGTCTGCTATTTGTCCCTGGCACTTGTCATATATCACATACCTTTTTGCAAGTGTTTAGGCTAAGTAGGGAAATGTCATTTCACATTACTCATTAGTGTAACTAAAGAGTTGGGAGTGAATGTAGTGTTGAAAAGGTCAGATTGCAGCTTGCAGTTTGGGAGGTCGGGTACGTTTGGTTCAACTGGCCCTGGAAATTAAGAGCACTTGATTCTAAAAACAAAAGCAGAGAAATAAAATAAAGCAAGAATATCTAGTTAAACAGTTGTTGTATTTATGGAAGGCATATTGTATCAGATTTCGGGCCACAACAAAAAAAGCTATGTTGTGTATTAACAAGCTATTAGTGTTGAGGTCATGAGCAAAAATTCATTCAAGAACCAGAGTATTTTACATCCTATTTTAGCAAAAGAAAATACATCAGGTGATTGATAATGGCTAGAGGAAGTAATCAACATTTTACAATTAATTTATTTGGCACACAGTTTCATTATTTTGACCTCCCCAGAGTTCATTGGAAGAGGAAGTGTAAATTAGCTAGAAAGGTAATGGTATCTTGGTGTTAATTAGAAGGTAGTTTCGTATGGAGCTGAGAGACAATTTTGCCATTTTAAAGCTAATTTCCTGCAATTCTATGCATTTTGCCATGACTAATGCTGTGTTCCTCTGCTCAAACATTAGAACAAAATCAATCAGCATTTGCCCTGCATGTCCGGTTCAGGGCACATGCCCTGACTGTATAGATCTTATTTTATTTTTATTTCTCAAAGATGGTATTATAAAAATATATATAGTTCAATATTTTTCTGCATGCTTTCTCTCTGGTTTTGGTCATTTAAGTTGACACTGAAACAGTTTTTCCATCCCCTCTATTCATTTTCTATACAGAAAAAAACATGTAATTAGCTCCAATAGCTGCAATTCCATCCATATTAAAGGGATAGTTTGAGATTTTGTCAATTAAGCCCTTTTTTACTTCCTCAGAGTCTGATGAACAGGAACAGCGAGCATGCTAACTGTTTCTGTCAGGGGAGAAGGACCGCCCCTTCTCATTGAAGCCATGGAGGTTCAAAGCCGACCTCGGTACTGCAAGCATTGTTTGCAGAAAACAGGATTCCCCATTATAGTGAATGGAAAATTTGCAATCTACTGTATGTGTAAAAATGTTATATATTTTTTAAAGACAATCATGGTACCAATAATGGCTTCTAATACACCAGATGTATGTCCTTGAAACGATTATTTGAAAATTGCACACAGAAGTAATATGGATAATTTAGTTGCTAATGGCAGCCTGCAGTACCCCGGTCGGCCTTGAACTTGACTTACTCAATGAGAGGGGGCAGCACTGAACTAGCCTGCATTGTCACTTTCTGGAGTAGCTCAAACTGCCAAGTATGGATAACTGCGTACGTTTAACGTGTCTGAAAGTGGGCGTTGCAACATAAGTGGGAAGATCAACATAAGTGGGTGTATGGGAACATAACAGTTAATTGGGCAGATTGGTTGCCACTCAAGACCGTTTTGCGTGGCTGCTTGCTTGTAGCATTTTAGCTAAGCTGTTTAGTCAAGTTAGGATAATTAACGTGGGAGGATAGGAGAATTAACGTGGCAGGTTGGAAAATTAAGGTGGCAGGTTAGGAGAATTAACTTGACAGGTTAGGATAATTAACCGGGCAGATTAGGAGAACTAACCTAGAAAGTTAGGAGAATGACGTTAACGTTAGGAAAATGGTTAGGCTTAGCTAAAATGCTACAAGAAAGCGGCAAACAGCCACGCAAAACGATCTTGAGTGGCAACCAATCTTCCCTATTAGCTGTTAGGTTTCCATACACCCACTTATGTTGATCCTCCCACTTATTTGCCAACACCCACTTTCAGACACACTCTGTGTATGCAGTTACCCATTACTCCAAACTGTGCATGTTATGTCTCCATGAGATGCTATACAAACTTAATTTGGCTTCAATGCGTTATTAAGTCTTCACATGGGAATGAATGGTGTCACGTGATCGATGGCTTTGTCTATTCATACAGTATATACAGTCATTGGTTCCTGTAGACTGCCAGTCATTGCGCTCACGCTATTTAGCGTTGAATCGTGAAACTATCTCTAACTTCCTTCACAATGGATGCAGAGACATGAAAATTGTATCCATGGTGGTATTCTGTTGTAGCTAGCAATATTAATAAAAGGAATAATTTTTCACTTTAAAAACATTTGCGGACCCCCTTGCAGTACCCCAGTTTGAAAACCCCTGCTGTAAGACATGGTAACCATGGCGAAGTAAGTAAGAAGGCTGAAGACTTGGAGATCTCAGACCTTGTGAGACCTCGTAAGACCTTGTGAGACCTCGTAAGACCGTGTAAGACCTTGTGACACATTGTGACACCTTGTGAGACCTCGTAAGACCGTGTAAGACCTTGTGACACATTGTGACACCTTGTGAGACCTCGTAAGACCGTGTGAGACCTTGTGGCACCCTGTGAGACCTCGTAAGACCTTGTGAGACCTTGTGAGACCTTGTGAGACCTCGTAAGACCTTGTGAGACCTCGTAAGACTTTGTGACACCCTGTGAGACCTCGTAAGACCTTGTGAGACCTCGTAAGACCGTGTAAGACCTTGTGAGACCTTGTGAGACCTTGTGAGACCTCGTAAGACCTTGTGAGACCTCATAAGACCTTGTAAGACCTATGTAGAATAGTATTCAAGCCGATGGCATGTTTTATGTTGAACCGTGCCCTTCTGTGAGTCAGTAAGTTGGCGCCACTGGAATATATAGCTTCCAAATGCCTGAAGGGCATCATTAATGTACATATGTGTGCAGGCTGCTGCGTTTTAAACACGCTGGATACCAAAATGCATTTTTTGTGTTTGACAAACTTCTGCTTGTTAGCCTACTGAAGATGATTATTACTACACCACTTTACTTAGAGCCTGCAGGGACATGTATAATGCTTTATAACTACTTAGAGCCTGCAGGGACATGTATAATGCTTTATAACTACTTAGAGACTGCACGGACATGTATAATGCTTTATAACTTCTATTAGCATGTGTTCGAGCCTTCTATTTTAACACATATATATATCAGCAGAGTTTCCACAATACATAGAGAGAGAGAGGTTAATGGGAGTATCCGAGGGGACTAATTGTCAAGGTTATGTCTGGGAAGATGATTGATATCGGGCCAGGCTGTTTTTGTCAGCCTGTCAGGTGGCTGGAATGTTTAATGTTCTCATTATTGGTTGCTCTGTTGTGTATATTTCTCTGTCAGCGCCGTGTGGACCCATCTGAACTGCCAAGGCACTTCAAAGGCCTGCAGGTCATCCGTCTTCTTCCTGACACCCGCAATGTTCAGTCTCAGCTGAGTGCCAGTGATTTGTTATGACTCCAGAGCCGCAGCTGACAGACAGGACAGTTCTCCTATATAAAAAAGCACAGGAGCCATTTCCCTTTTGTCGTGCAGTGCGGTGGGTGAAAACATCACTGTGGATGCATCCCCGGCGTAATGGGTGACAACTGAAACAGTAGGCTGACACCGGACAGTTGTGTTGTCTTACTAATTTTCTGGAGACCGACTGGATGACTTGAGATGTTCTCATTTTTTTTACTCACTCCCTTGTGACACTCAGTGTAGACTTTGGTTATGGTGTCACGTGTGTCCGAAATGGCACCATATACTCTGTAGTGCATTCGTTTTGACGAGGGCCCATAGCCCTATTCCCTATATGCCTTTGTAACAGATGTATAGTGTACTCTCCATGCGTTGTGTTTTATAATAATAAATAACTTCGGCCAGTGGTCCCAGTTGAGCATCATTTATTTCTGCTGTTGTTAAATGGGAAACAGCACGTTAGTTGTGCAGGGCTTAACAGTGTTGATGGCTGTCGATGACAAAATCCCTTGCATCACATTTTCATACTGGGCGAACAAAATACAAAAATACAATACAAAATATAACATGTATAAATACCTGTTGTTAAATGGGAAACAGCACGTTAGTTGTGCAGGGCTTAACAGTGTTGATGGCTGTCGATGACAAAATCTGTAGCATGAAGACAACTGTGTTAGCCGTGGCTTATGTGACCATGACATCGGTGTATGCTAGCTAACACAATTATTTACAGCAATCATATGCCAAAGCACATCCCAGAAAGCCCCTCAATCCCTAACAGGTACCATATACCCACACATGTATAAAATCAGTAACGTACAGCAAACTTGTACACATTGTAAAATAGAAAATAGAAAACAGTATTCAGAACGTGACCTACCCCTTGCATCACATTTTCATACTGGGAAGACCTGACGTTCGCGATCTCCCCCTATCTGCAAGTGGGGCCAATCACAACACCCCTTATTGTCATCAGAATTGAACTAACCAATAAGAATGCTTGAACATCAAATACACATTTCTTTAGAGGCAAGTGGAAACATAACCAACCCTGTTACATTCTCCCCTGCTGAATTACACTTGCATACTACAAAGAAACTAAATGAGGTATGCAATACCTTGCAATACATATGTCACCAAATATTCCAGTGCAAAGACTATTCTCTAAAGAGAATTAGGGGAATTCAAAGACCCCGTAGGAAAACATGCCTGTTACATGTTCAGTACACTCAGTGACAATAAGAACCTCAGACAGAAAAACCTTGGCCTACATGACCCCTGACCCATTACCTCTATAGGGTCTCTTGAACGTTAAAAGTAAAAAAAAAAAATTGTGGCTACAGACTTGGATTCTAATCCTACACCCACACAGG
Organism: Salvelinus fontinalis; assembly: GCF_029448725.1. Classification (NCBI taxonomy): domain Eukaryota; kingdom Metazoa; phylum Chordata; class Actinopteri; order Salmoniformes; family Salmonidae; genus Salvelinus; species Salvelinus fontinalis. The sequence goes on from NC_074665.1 coordinate 72,594,303, forward strand.
TACTCTAATGAATTCTGTATGAAAAACCCTCTGTGTCTGCATAGTCTCAATGAGTCTCACTGGGCGTTTCCTAACTCGACCAGCCCCTGACCTGACAGTCCTAACAGAGTTATCATTACGTTTAACCTGTTCAACTACAACCACCATTGGTGGGTCACTGTCCACAGTCGATGGGTAGTCAAGGTCAAGGGTTCTGTGACTGTTGCTGGAACTTGTGCCACCAGTGGCATCTTCAGAATGTCTTTCCTCCTCAGAGGGTTCGGACATTTCTTCAAAGGTTAGCTCTGACATGCTTGTGCCACCAGTGGCACCCTCAGAATGTGGTGAGTTCTGAGGGTCCCTTGCCAGTGGCCCATCTTCCAGCACATCTGGGGTCTCTTTTTCAGAGGGCTCCGACTGTGTTTCCTCCGAGGTCTGTTCTGATACCCACACACTAGTCCTCTCACCAACGTCCATTTCTGGTATATCATTCATGGATGAGTCCTCCATCTCCTCACTCGGATCCTCACAGTCTCCCGTATTAGATGTCTCTAAGGCAGTGTCAGGGAGAGGCAAGAAGTTTACAGGCATTATCAGATTACGGTGTACCGTTTTCTCCTGGCCAGTCGACATGTTCTGTATCTTGAAGATGTGGATGTCACTATTCTTCTCCGTAACAATATAGAGGTTGTTCTCCCAGCGATCCGCCAGCTTCCTCTTTCCACGTTCACCCTTATTCGCCAGCAGCACCCGATCACCGACCTCCACTGGAGCTCCTCTGATCTTCCTGTTGTAGAGGCCCGCATGCCTCTTCAGCTGTTTGGTTGCCGACAACTGTACAGTCTCCATGGCCTCCCTCAGGTCTCTCGTCAGGGACTTGACGTACTCATCATAGTCTACAACATTTGAGTCTTGTAGCACCGTACCAAACATCATGTCGACAGGCAGACGTGGGGTTCTCCCAAACATCAACTGGAAAGGGGCGTGGCCCGTGGTTTCATGGACTGTACAGTTGTAGGCGAAGGTCAACGACTTCAGCTTCTGGGGCCACCTGTGCTTCGCTCTCGTAGGTAAAGCCCTGATCATGTTTCCCAGCGTTCTATTGAACCTTTCGACTCCCCCGTTCCCCATCGGATGGTAGGGAGTTGTGTGCGACTTCTGGACTCCTGCAGCACTCAACAACTCAGCAATCAATTTACTTTCAAAGTTGGCCCCTTGGTCGGAGTGGATACGACGAGGAAAACCATACACACAGAAGATGTTGTTCCACAGCTGAAGGGCCACTGCTTTAGCTGATTGGTTCGGACACAAGAAGGCATGGGCCATCTTAGTAAAATGATCAGTGACGACCAGAACATCCAAGGACTTGTTGTTGGAGTCTTCAGCAGACCAGAAGTCCACACACACCAACTCGAGGGGCTCAGTTGTGATGATGTTCTCCAGTGGAGCTCTGGCCTCTGGCTCGGGGGCCTTACTGAACACACACCTCTTGCAGGTCTTGACATACTCTCTCACATCCGACTCCAGACCATGCCAGAAGAACCTCTGTCTCGTCAAGTACAACGTCCGCTGTTGCCCCTGATGACCGGCTTCATCGTGGACACCCTTCAAAACTGTCGCCCTCATTGAGGTGGGTACTACATACTGGTACGTCTTCCTCTTTGACAGCAAACTTTTGGTAACGCGATATAGAACACCCATTTTCAGAGTGAGCTTCTCCCAGGTCTTCAGAATCCGCAGAGCCTCGATTGGTTCATGGCCACGTTCCCTCCTAGAAGGTCTACGGCCCCTGTCCACGTAGAAGACAACTCTGGCGAGTGCATCATCCTGGCGCTGCTTTGATATCAGGTCGTCACGGGACAGCACTCTCACATCTGACATCTCAGATGGCACCAATGACTGAGTGAGCTGAGGCAGTAGCAGCGCACAGTTCTGTAGACCAGCCTCCTCTTGCGACCTCAGGATTGCTGACACCGCTTCCTTTGACAGAGAACCAGGAGAAGGGTAGGAGGTAGTTTGGCAGTCCATGACAATTTCACAGGCCTCTGCCTCAATTGACGGTGAGCAGCTTTCGAGGTCGAATGGGTGGTTCGACCAGCGGAACACATCTTGCACCTTCTCAGCATGTACTCCCGCAGCTTCTTCCAGCAAGGCCTTGTATGGAACCCTTGTGATGCGGTGGAGAGCGCTCGGCTGCACAAATGGCTGTCTACTGAGTGCATCAGCAATGACATTTTTGGGACCGGGGATGTACTTTATGTCAAACTCGAATGGGGCGAGTTTAGCAACCCATCTCTGTTCACAGGCGTCCAATTTGGGCTTGGACAGGATGTATGTCAATGGGTTGTTGTCTGTCCATACAGTAAAAGGCTTGCCCCTTAGCCAATGACTAAACTTCTCACAGACTGCCCAGCGTAAAGCAAAAAACTCTAACCTATGGGCAGGATACTTTGACTGTGCATAAGTAAGAGATTTGCTAGCGAATGCTACGGGCCTGGCTGCAGACCCATCCTCTGGCACTTGGGATAGGACAGCACCTAATCCATTACTAGATGCGTCTACAGACAGCAAGAAAGGTCTACTAAAATCAGGGTGGGCTAGCATGACCTGATCGAGGAGAGCTTGTTTCAACTGACTAAAGGCCTGTTTGCACTCACCAGTCCAGTCTGCTGCTGTGAGTTTCCTATTTATTCTTCTTTTCCTCTTTCCTTTCCCATGGCGTGGTGCCTTCGTCCCAGTTGTCAGCCCATGCAGCGGCTTAGCGATGGTGGAGCACCCCTCAATGAACTGCTGGTAATAGACTATCATTCCGAGAAAGGACCGAATCTTCCCCTGGGAGGGCACGTCCGTGTTATCCTCCATGAGATCCTTCTCTGTCATCCCTGCAATAGCCTTCACTTTTTCCGGGTCTGTGGCCACACCTCCTTCACTGATGACATGCCCCAAGAACCGCACTGACCTCTTCATGAAATGGCATTTCTTTGGAGCCAATTTCAGATTATGGGCCTTCAGACGCTCAAAAACTGACTCCAAGCGTTGCAATCCAAGTTCTTCAGTCGGGGCAAAAACCAGCACATCGTCCAGGTAGCATAGAAGGCTAGAAAAATTTTGATCCCCAAAAATGCTCAACATCATCCTCATGAATGTAGCTGGGCTATTGCACAGTCCTTGTGGAAGACGGTTATATTCATATAACCCAAAAGGAGAAGTGAAGGCTGTAAACTTCTTGTCGTCTTCATGCACCTCCACATTGTAGTAGCCTGAGGTCAAATCCATTGTAGAGAAGAAGGCATTGCCACCCAGGGCCGCCAGAGCATCAGCTTGGTGAGGTAGAGGGTGAGCATCCTTTACGGTGCGAGCATTGAGCCATCGGAAGTCTGTACACAGTCTCAGATCGCCAGACTTCTTCCAGACCAGCACGAGCGGGGAGGCATACTCACTGCTGGATTTCCTGATTATCTCTCGCTCTTCCATTTCATCCAAGGCCTGCCTGAGCTTGTCATAATGGTTAGGGGAGAGCCTACGGTAAGGTAGCCTGAAAGGCTTAGTGTCACTGAGTCTGATGCGATGGACATATCCAGTAGCCTTCCCGCAGTCTAGTTTGTTCCGGGAGAAGATACACTCGTAGCGGGCTATTAGCTGAACTAGCCGGGCCTTACACTGTTGCGACAACTGAGTGGACTCAATGTCAATGTCACTTAGCCCTAACTCATGCAACACCTCACTTGTCACTCTGTGCGGTTTTACAGCACTGTCAACGGTCAAGCTATCTCCACTACCATTGTCAAAGTCTTGATTGTCATCCATTTTGTGTACCTGCTGCACCAGGGGGACCGGTTCGACAGTGGGCCCATCTATGTAGTCAGTGTCAAAGTCCTCTAATGCCATGCAAGGAAAAACATCCGCTATCTTGGCATTGCGTCTCACTGTTACTGGCTTTGGTGAGGGATTGATAACTTTGACAGGGACCCAGCCATCGCTCCACAATGTCGCTACAGTTCTCCCCACTAGAATGTTTTTTGGTCTTGAGCGTGCCCTCGTAGGCTCAATAACGACAGCACTGCCCGCAGATACATTTTGAGGCGTACACAACCGGCCCCAGACTAAATGCTCCTGCATGGGCTCCAATGTGACCGCCCGCTTCAGCCTTACTGTGCCCACTCTTTCCGGCACTTCTGTCCCTTTCCATCTCTCTACATTAGCCAGCAGACGGAACAGTTTGTCATCTCCATTGTGTTCAGATGATGACATCTTCTCCCAGAAGTCACCGGTCGTCTTCAGCTCCCTGATGAGGTGTTTTATCACGTTGCTGCCTAGGATGAGCTCATCACGTTGGCCATCCACTACTAGAACAGGGACAGAGACACTGCTGCCATACACAGACAGATTCAATTCACACACACCTACAGGCTTGGTCTTCAACCCCCCGCAGCCAACCAACACCACTTCAGTCGGACTGAGGGAGCCACTCTTGAGCACACCTGCTTTCTCAAGGCGTGGCACCACTGTAGAGCTCAATGTGCATGCCATAGAACCGCTGTCAATCATAGCGCTCACCTCTATAACATCCCCCAGTAACACACTAGTATAGAAGAGTTCATCGTTGTGGAGCACTCTCTGTGTATTTTGCATAATGACTTTTTCGTTCGACTTGACTTCATCACAAACACTTGAATATATTGACTCTAAATCTACAACACTATCGAATTGGGGCACCTCACAAGGCCCAGCACTTCCCCCCACCCAGTGCGGGCCAGCTAGTTTTCCTGCCGCTGTGTCGTGTTGCTGTTTGATGGAGCGACGGGAATTACATTCCCGACGTGTGTGCCCAGCTGCATAACAGAGGAAGCATAGGTGGTTAGAATAACAATGATCCATTGTGCTGTGGTTCGCATCCCCACACACTTTGCATTGCAAAGATGGGTTCTCCCTTCTGGGCCTCCTCTGGAAACGGTTATTATAGCCGCCTACCGGTTGCTGAGGCCTCTGCTCCAAGACCCGTTCAAGCATGCCCATCACACGATCCAATGCCTCGGATGAGTTATTTGTGGGCTGCTGCAAGGGGTCCGGACAGTTTACAACAGCCGACACTGGCCTACTTACTTCCTGCGTCAGTGTGGTGACCAGTGGGGCCAGCCGCAAGGGACTTGGAGCCTTACACTTCCTCTGGTACTCCTCCAGCCTGTCATGGACCTCCGCAGCCGTCCACTCATGCAATGGTTTGCACATGAATATCAATGACAGCTCTGGGTTCGGACAGTGCTTGATGAACATGACAGTCAGAACACGTGATGGATTGTCTAGCTCCTTGTTCTGCCTCTTCAAACAGTCCTCTGCCACCTCTATGGCTCTGTTCAGTCTGATCCAGTAATCAAACGGAGTCTCACCTTCCATTGGCAACGTAGAATAAACATCAGCTAGGGGCATGTCAGAGTTGATTGTGTCGCTAAAGTGATGCTTCAGAATGTCAAAAACCGGTCTAGGGCCCTGGCTTAAGTCAACTGGGTTACTGCGTAGGCTTACTCTTACCACGTCACGTGCCCGCCCTTTCAGCTTACCCAAAACTTCATCTGACCTCTCCTGCCCACCATAGCCCTTCTTCTGCATGTACACTAACATGGTCTCCTCCCACTCATGCACTGTGCATTCCTCTGAACCATCCCCCCTGAAACACACTGGTTCCCTGACATCATTTTTCACCACTACATTTAGACTAGAGCTGGCCCCAACCTTGGTACCACCAACATAATCAACCTTCTGTCCCACCCCATCTCCCATAGCCTTTGATTCCAAACAAGAGGCAATATTTTCACCTATGGAGTAACCTATCTGCTTAACAATGTCCGCCAGGAAATCCATAGACACATCCTCCTTCCTAGGATTAGGTGAAACTGGCTCGAATGCACTGAGTTGAGGTAGCTCTAAATCATGTGGAAGGTGCACACTTGCCTGCGTAGTTGGCCTGGCCAGAGGTGTGGAAGTAACTGGAGAAATAGCTGCCCCCCTACCCACTGGCAGTGAAGGGTTAAACATGAAAACTCCCCTACCTCTCCCAAAACTTTCCATTTTTAAAATAAATTAAAAAATAATAATAATTTGTTTTGTTTTGTTGTTGTTGTAAATATTAAGTCCCCCCCAAAAAATATGAAAATTATCACAATCAATATTAACACTTCTATAAAATCAGCTTGAACATAATGCACTCAAAATAAAAGTTCAGTAGTAGTTGTCTAACAAGACCAAGAATCAACACAGAAAAGTAACAAGAAACGCCTTAATAAATAGTTGGCGCCACCGTGTGGTAGAAAATGGCATCACCCTCACGTTAATTGGCTTACGAAGGTCACTAGCGTAACAGCCCAATTACATCACTAAATAATCATAACATCAACACATACAACTAATAAACAGTATATTATATTCCCCACTCACTCATGCTACCAGGAGCTTCCTGAGAACTCCACTTGCGCAGAATGCAAAACCTAGGCTTTAGACGTGTATCAGCAACCACAGTACTTCTTGAAGCCGGGTCTCCGATCCCTCCACGTGACGTCCGGCGAAGACAAGAAGACGAGTCACGGCACCAGTGTAACAGATGTATAGTGTACTCTCCATGCGTTGTGTTTTATAATAATAAATAACTTCGGCCAGTGGTCCCAGTTGAGCATCATTTATTTCTGCTGTTGTTAAATGGGAAACAGCACGTTAGTTGTGCAGGGCTTAACAGTGTTGATGGCTGTCGATGACAAAATCCCTTGCATCACATTTTCATACTGGGCGAACAAAATACAAAAATACAATACAAAATATAACATGTATAAATACCTGTTGTTAAATGGGAAACAGCACGTTAGTTGTGCAGGGCTTAACAGTGTTGATGGCTGTCGATGACAAAATCTGTAGCATGAAGACAACTGTGTTAGCCGTGGCTTATGTGACCATGACATCGGTGTATGCTAGCTAACACAATTATTTACAGCAATCATATGCCAAAGCACATCCCAGAAAGCCCCTCAATCCCTAACAGGTACCATATACCCACACATGTATAAAATCAGTAACGTACAGCAAACTTGTACACATTGTAAAATAGAAAATAGAAAACAGTATTCAGAACGTGACCTACCCCTTGCATCACATTTTCATACTGGGAAGACCTGACGTTCGCGATCTCCCCCTATCTGCAAGTGGGGCCAATCACAACACCCCTTATTGTCATCAGAATTGAACTAACCAATAAGAATGCTTGAACATCAAATACACATTTCTTTAGAGGCAAGTGGAAACATAACCAACCCTGTTACACCTTGGTCATAAGTAGTGCACTATACAGGGAATATGGTGTCAAAAGCATATACAGGTCACCAACTGTTCTTAAGTGCCAGGGGAATGTTTGTCGGTGAAGAAGGATCACTATGCTCAGACAAATGTACATGACATATTCATCGACAAAGACCTGAGTACAGTGTGCAGTCTAAGAGGTGACTGAGCAGAGCTCACTAGGGAGATGCAGATAGCATTAGCCACATACAGTATGAGAGAGAGATGAGAGAGAAATGACAAGATTGATTGTTTTCTGTTGATCTGTTTTTGGAACATGGGAAAATAGTCAATTCCTCTTGAAGATAAATGATGTGCTGTGTGGTGCAGATGGACATTTCTGAAAGCTGAAAAAGATTAAAGTGAAACACTGGTCCTTAGACCTAATCACAAGCTGTAGATTATTTTGTCCATTGACCCAGATGGTAAGACTTGATTCTGCAGCTCCTCCTGTATATAATAATGTGGGTGCTTATATTTTTGCTGTTTCTCACATGAACAAGTTTGTATGCATTTTTCATATCCCAACTCCCCCTGAGACACCCTCAGAGAGTGTGGTCATAGCCAGGGTCAGCCATTTTCAATGGTGACCCTTGGGCAATTAGGATTAAGTACATTGCTCAAGGGCACATTGACAGATGCTGTTTCACCTTGTCGGCTCAGGGATTCGAACTAGCGCCCTTTCCGTTACTGGCCCAATGCTCTAACCGCTAACTGCTGCTGCCCCAGATAATAATGTATACCAGTCTGTCATATTTTACTTAGGTAATTGAGATGTCCATCACCCATAATGGTCTTCCAGCTGGCATTATGCATGTTGTACCACTCTAATGACCTAGCAACATTTTTCATCCTCTACATTAATGTGGAACATTTTAGTTTCCTACTGTTTCCATCATTGTCAATGCATGGCAAAACAATATTTTTCACCTGGCAGGAAAGTAAAAAGTACAAACTTGCACAAACGTCCGCAGCTAATTTCTTCCCATAGGTCAAGGCTATATTTCAGTCACTAAAGCCATCACTTTGGGCTAGGCTCAACAAGTTCGATAGCGACTTGATTAAGCTAGCCCGTCAACATGACTGCAAACACGGCAGTATGTTAGTTATAATTATAGGATGGAGGTAGGTGATAAAGTGTGGAAGAATGTAATTTGTCTGTTATGATTGAAATTCAACTAGATTTTGAATTTTGAAGGTGATTCAAAATTCCAAAGGCACTCAAATATCTGAGCTATCTTTGTTGCTGGTCCATGGTAATAACTGAATAAGAAACCCGCACACTGCTCTTGCTAGCATCGCTGATCTTAATTAAGCTTTATGTATCGGTCTCGTCAGCACTTTTGTAGGTGAAAACCCCCCTGAGACAGTTTTGTACAGTACACATAAATGTTAAAGAATTCAACTAATTGCCTTGTCCCATATACAGTGCCTTCGGTAAGTATTCAGACCCCTTGACTTTTTCCACATTTTGTCAGGTTACAGCCTTCTTCTAAAATGTATTAAAAATATATTCCCCATCAATCTACACAATATAGCCCATAATGACAAAGCAGAAACAGGTTTTTATAAATTCTTGCTAATTTATAGTTTTTTTAAAACAGATATATGACATTACATAAGTATTCAGACCCTTTACTCAGTACTTTGCTGAAGCAGCGATTACAGACTCAATTCTTTTGGGGTATGATTCTACAAGCTTTTCACACCTGTATTTGGGGAATTTCTCCCATTCTTCTCTGCAGATCCTCTCAAGCTCTGTCAGGTTGGATGGGGAGCGTCGCTGCACAGCAACGCTCAGGTCTCTTCAGGTCTCTTCAGAGATGTTAGATTGGGTTCAAGTCCGTGCTCTGGCTAGGCCACTAAAGGACATTCAGAGACTTGTCCTGAAGCCACTCCTGCATTGTCTTGGCTGTGTGTTTAGGGTTGTTGTCCTGTTAGAAGATTGAACCTTCACCCCAGTCTGAGGTCCTGAGCGCTCTGGAGCAGGTTTTCATCAAGGATCTCTGTACTTTGATTCGTTCATCTTTGCCTCGATCCTGACTAGTCTCCCAATCCCTGCCACTGAAAAACATCCCCACAGCATGATGCTTCCACCAGCATGCTTCACACTAGGGATGGTGCCAGGTTTCCTCCAGACGTGACGCTTGACATTCAGACCAAAGTGTTCAATCTTGGTTTCATCACAGCTAATCTTGTTTCTCATGGTCAGAGTCTTTCGGTGCCTTTTGTAAAACTCCATTTGGGCTGTCATGTGCCTTTTACTGAGGAGTGGCTTCCGTCTGGCCAACTCTACCATAAAGGCCTGATTGGTGGAGTGCTTCAGCCATGGTTGTCCTTCTGGAAGGTTCTCCCATCTCCACAGAGGAACTCTACAGCTTTGTCAGAGTGACCCTCGGGTTCTTGGTCACCTCCCTGACCAAGGCCCTTCTCCCCCGATTGCTCAGTTTGGGTGGGCGGACAGCTCTAGGAAGAGTCTTGGTGGTTCCAAACTTCTTCCATTTAAGAATGATGGAGGCCACTGTGTTCTTGGGGACCTTCAATGCTGCAGAAATGTTATGGTACCCTTCCCCAGATCTGTGCCTCGACACAATCCTGTCTCGGAGCTCTACGGACAATTCCTTCGACCTCATGAAAATACGTTGCACCTCAGCTCAATTTAGAGTCTCATAGCAAAGGGGCTGAATACTTATGGAAATAAGGTATTTTTGTTTATACATTTTTTATAAATTTGCAAAGATTTCTACAAACCTGTTTCGCTGTTATTATGGGGTATTGTGTGTAGATTGCTTAGGATATTTTTTTTGTTATCCATTTTAGAATAAGGCTGTAACAAAACAAAATGTGGAAAAAGTCAAGGGGTCTGAATAGTTTCCGAAGGCACTGTAACTATGTTTAAAAGTGCTGGAAACTCTTTAAAAAAAGCAGAAGAACACATGCCGGCCAGGCCAGTATCTCAGAAACACCCTACATGAATATGCCAAGCCTAATTTTAAATCAACAGCGGGGTAGGAACTTTGGCTGCAGTTTCAAAACCCGAGATCACGAACAGTGCAGGAGCACAATGCCAGTATGTCATATATTTAAATACTGTTAAATTACAGCCTGTTTACAGTTCCTGAAAAGACCATTCGTCTTACTCAACGTTGGTCTGCTTCTTACACATTTGTCAGTAAGAGCTTCCACATGCCAAGGTTTCTGCAGGCGGGAGGGAGGAAAGAGTCCAGGTTATCAGGAAAGATTTTCATAGCGTGTCTTCACTCAGTCTGCAGTTAATTAGTGGGCCTCTACACAATAAGGCCATAAGTCATTAATCATGGCCCTAGCACCAGTCAGCTCGCTGAGACCTGGGAGATGTCCCAAATGGCCCCCTTATTTCCTATATAGTGAACTACTTTTGGGCTCATAGGGCTCTGGTCAAAAGCAGTGGATTATGTACGAAATAGGGTGCCATTTGGAATGCAACCCCAAGACATGGGGAGGGAGACAAAAGTTAGCTGTCTCTAGACCCCAAAAACTGAAATATTGACCTGGAAGCCAGTTCCACTGCTTTTTGAAATTGTTCCCTACTAATCACGGACTGATTTAAATGTAGGACACCTGGTGGGTGCCATTAATTATCAGGTAGAACAGAAAACCAGTAGGCTCCGGACCTTGTAGTCTAAGTGTTGAATACCCCTGCTCTATACGCTATGATTGTCGGTCTTCAGTTGTTATGGGGCCTGGTTGCATGACTGGGCTGCCAGTAGACTATAGTATAAATTAGTGGGCCATGTTGAGTGTTGACAGACAAGGGCCCACTGTTCCACTCACTGTTGCACTTTCCTTTTAGGGTTTCTGTGTTGACAGATTTTCTTCTGCAAGGGAAATATTCTACTTTGTGCTTTACTTAAGCCAAAACACACACACACACACACACACACACACACACACACACACACACACACACACACACACACACACACACACACACACACACACACACACACACACACACACACACACACACACACACTGCCTTATTCAGTACTGAATGATGTGTACAGTATTATCTTGAAGGTAGTCAGCGAAATTACGTTGCATGAGTAGCACCGCAGATTTTGCGATGAGCAAGATACAGGACTTCGCTTTCACACGGTATCTGCACATGTGCACTTGTTTGCTTCACACTTTACAACAGGACCAAAAACAGCAACGAAGTTTAGCCTTGTGCGCAACACTCTTAGTTGAGGAAATTGACCCAACCACTATGCTATTTACTATGTGCATCTGTCATATCGCTGACCTTTAATATATGATATGTTATGCATGTAATATCAATCAACTGCTATGGATGTTGGCTGAATATACAGTACATGCCTCACTAAGAATAGAATAGAAGAATAGAATAGAACCATTTTATTCTATAGATTTGAATTTGAAGGGGACAGCAGCATGCCATTGATCCAGAGTGATCTGTTTGATGTAAAACACAGGTTTAACTTCGCTGTTTTGAGGTTGGCTAGAGTCCCAAATGCCAACCTATTCCCTACGTAGTGCACTACTTTTAACCAGAGCCCTGTGGGCCCTGGTCAAAAGTGCACAATATAGGGAATAGGGCACCATTTGGGACACACCTAATTTACTCTGCCCTGTCAGAATCAGGAAGTGATAAAGGGGTGATTAATATGGCTCTTGTTTGGAGAGCTAAAGTCATTCTCCAGCTAAAATAAACCAGCACTTCTCTCAAGATGATTGAATACACACTTCTTAGTGAGTTGATTGAACATGCAAAGGTAATCTATTTCCTATGCCTTTGTAAACAGTGACCCAGCAAGCAGTGAAGCAGTGAGCAGTGAACAGTGAACAGCCATCTTTCCAGGACCATCAGTGTACATAACCATTGTGTAAGGTTTATCCAAGCAGGCCAGCCAAACCGCCGCTGAAGTTTAGGTAAAAACAGGCTTTCTCTTGATTAGGTCATTTATACAGAGGACTATAGGACTGTAAGAATGTGTCCCAAATGGCACCCTATTCACTATATAGTGCACTACTTTTGACCAGAGCCCTATGGGCCCTGGTCAAAGTAGTGCTTTATGCAAATAATAGCAGGGTGTCATTTGAGACGCACACAATACAAAATCCAAACCGCATAAAAGTAAATGTGCCAAGAAAATGTGTCCGGAGTCCAATAATGTTGTATTGGAAGTTTCAATCATTATTTTTATTAGACAGGTTACTTAAAGCATTTGTGGATAACAGCAGAATGTAGCTTCATACATGAATGATCCGATGAATGATACCATGAATGATATCACGAATGATCCCATGAATCTCACAGCAAGTACCCTATTCCCCCGATAAAAAAACCCAACAACATAAAAAAAAAAAACAGGTTTGCATCCTAAATGGCACCCTAGTCCCTTTATAGTGCACTATAAAAGGAATAGGGTGCCATTTGGGACGCATCCAGAATGAAATATTTTCATCAAACTGTTTAAGGTGTCACCAGAGCCTTTCAAACGGCATTACCTTAGTGGTGTTTATGACGTCTCAATGCCTTCAACAATAACATCTAACAGACATTGACTACACTACACACCCACAACCACATGGTGTGCAGCTGTGCAGCACAAATGATGGGCATGCCCATAGCATACAGCCCGGCCTGGTCTGGCCCTTACATACACCAGTCTTAGTGTCAGCATTTGTCTGTGACCCGTCATGGTACACTGCTATGTTTTCTGGGCCAAAAGGCAAAACGGGACAGAAATCTTCCTAGCATTGAAGTTCAAAGCAAAACAGGTGGTAGATTGGAGAGTGATTAAGCAAGGCAGGAAACCATCTAGTCTCTCATGTACAGACTATATTTCACTTGAGAACATGTTCTGTCAAAAGCAGATTCTGTCATTTCAGTGTGATTGAGAGGACCATGACCCAATGGTAGATAGGATGGGATGTGAGAGAAAAGAGTGGAGGTGAGGAAAGGTCATTCAGTACACTCTAAGGGGAAGACTACGGGAGAATCGCAACTGCATACTCCTTGTGTCCTCTCTCCTTGCCTCCTTCTCAAAACCCATTGGAGGAGAAGGTCAGAGGAGAGGGACCTCTGGCTTTCTCATCCAATGGGTTTTGATAAGGCAAGGAGAGAAGACAAGAGGGGTATGCAATTGAGATTCCCCCAATGTATTGAGCAGAGATGTTCAGGGTTATCCCTGAGTCTCTGGACTAGACCCTTTACTTTGCTCAGGACAGACATATTATATATATATAAATCTGTTTTTCTTTTGCACAGTTTATGTATATATGTTAATTTCTGTATTTGTATATGTTATGGCTCTTGGAACTGCTTCTCCAATCATACAGTTCAACCTCAAAACGTCACCAAAACCAGGAAGTCCCGAAAGCCAGGAAGTCCCCAAAACGTGTAAAGATACATGATCAACACGAGTGACATAATGTAAAAAAAATGTTTTCTCCATATCACATTGATGTGCCATTTGTATGAGGCCCCGCATATCGTCAGAATAGTCTGGTTGGGGTGGTGAGTTGTGGACTAGAAGCGTCATTAACATACATCATGGGAGAGAGCGATCGTAAAGAATGAATCTGTTGAAAAGATGCCGTCGATTTTATGAATATGACATGTGACCATTAATGATTTGATTTTATCTCTTGGGAATAGCTGTGATATACTTTGGGATGGGTAATGACATTGTTTGCTTGATTCTGTAGATGTGGTTCATTTCATGCTATCTGCTTTACACACCTTCATTACTGCAATCATAAAAGCTGTAGAAATGTCCCACATTGGGTGACATCATAAATCATTGTCTAGCACAGCTGCCATTTATTTCACCTTGGCATTTTGTTCTTTCATAATGCAATATGGTGTAATCCATTATCTCATAATTTGGCAATGTTTAAATGAAAGAATGCAATGTTGCAAGAAATTTAATGTATGTATTTATATTGACACACACAATTATATATAACAGTTGTAATGTTCCCTGATGCATCATACAAGTGGAAGTAGGTGTACTGCCTTGTTGCCTGATGTGTGCGTGTGTATAGGCCTACTGTGCATAACGAGGCTTCAGCAGCGGAGCCGTCGGTTTCTTCAGGAGCATGATGGAGAGGTTTTTGTTTTCCACATTATAGAATCATCAAACAAGTGGAACCTCTTCCCACCCAGTGTGTTATGTAATAGACAAAAAATCCTCTCAACCCAGTATGGTCCCGTGTGGCTCAGTTGGTAGAGCATGGCGCTTGCAACGTCAGGGTTGTGGGTTCATTCCCCACGGGGGGACCAGGATGAATATGTATGAACTTTCCAATTTCTAAGTCGCTCTGGATAAGAGCGTCTGCTAAATGACGTAAATGTAGTATAGTCCTACTCTTGATGTGACTTATTGATGTGTATGATATGAGAATTAAATACAATATTTAATACCGCTCATTTTGGTTTATTTGTAATCTTGTGTGCCTCAGGTATTTAATCTGTGCAAGGATTGTATCGAAAATACTTGCGTATTTATGGAGTGGTCCATCTGATTTAAGATGTTGTATTCTCAATAATTTGATTGACATTTAATAACTGTAGGTTGAAAATATAAACGTGTGCTGTCTTGACATATGGTATGGAGCAATGCAGCAACATATCTTCCAGAACGCGTTTGGTTTTCTTTAAAACAAGCTGATGAAATACAGACCTAACGTATAAACGCAATACAATATAGCTAACCTAAAACATAGCATTTAAAGTAAATAAAAAAGAGTTAGGACTCCACGAGAAATGAGTTGATCTAGTCAGTGAAATAGTCCATATGCAGAGCAAGACGTAGGCTATTAAACCCTATAACCTACACAATAACCTAAATATTTTACCCAAAATTATAGGCCTAATTGTTTTATAGCAAATGTATAGCTGTATCCCATAACCTCTTTTCCTTTATGAGAAACTCTCTGCTCAGACAAATAGGGCACATTTTATCTGAGAACAAGACGCAAAACAATAATTAATGTTGTTTGGGTTGTCACTTTTTAGATATAATATTATTTCCCAATGTGCTGCTGATATTGCATGTTTTATAACTGCACAAGCGGATAACTTCCTTATTCTAATGTAATCAGACTGACACCATCATTCGTTCGAAGGTAGGGAAAATATGATCTGTGAAAAACAGTGCTGAATTTGATAATGGCGTGTTCAAATGAATATCAGAGTTAGATTATTACTGAATGAATATCAGAGTTAGATTATTACTGAATGAATATCAGAGTTAGATTATTACTGCCTAAATTACTCCAACGATAAATTACTCTAATGCTAATCGGGTGGCGAAATACATCTGTGTCAGATGACAGTAGGCTGCAATTTGGCTTAGCTATTTAAAAAGTTTAACAAATATATTTTGCAGTCTTAAAGGTATCGAAATGTGAATAAAATGTGATTAAAATGTTACTCAAGTGTATACGGCACAGACTTCAAATGAAAATAGCCTACACAGATCTTAAATGCCATTCCACAAATTAAATGGTGTCGATTCTTTAACAGACCAATTATGCTCATGTCTCACATATTCAAGTGTTTATCATTATAAGTAAATTAATACTGTATGTCGAATTATTTATTCCATAAACAACCTACCAGATTCATAAACCTTAATTTAGCTTGTCGAATTAATAATTAAATGTATGAAGAAATATGAGAGCCCAATTTTCCAACAAGATGAACTAATCATGTCATTCTAAGGTTTAGGCCAAAGTTGAAAAGTTGTCTGCGATGTGCGGTAGCCAGTAGACCTACATAGGCCCACCAGACTTCAAAATAGGCTACGGCTTTCCAATGAAAAATAGAACGAATAGGCCTTTTGTATGTAGGAAACATAAAACTCTCACAATGACCATTTTAAAAGCAACATACACACTGCCTTGTAATTTCAATGTAACATCTAAAATGGCACCATTCAATATAGCCTATATCTTAATTGTAAAAAAGAATGCACCTTGAGCCTCTTACAAATAATATTATAATTATTTTTTATTTTTGTCACGCTTGGAGCTATCGCAAATAAATACACTGAGCCCACGGATCCCGTCCTGCATGAAATACAACCAATATAAAAGTCATTTAGGCCTAAAATCTCCTTATAAATGTATAGTTATTATGTGTCTGTCTGTATCTTCTACTGGTATCCTAACGCCGATGCGGTGGTGAGTCTCTGTCCATACAAGGTATAGGGAGAATAATATGGACCTGTGGCAGCGGGCATCTGAACCGAAGCGCCGGGGGGCAGGGGGCTCTTTGAATAGGGGTGATAGCGCGTGCTCAATCCCAGAGGGTGATGCGGGCTCCTCAGGGTGAGCGTTCCAGGGCTGCCCGGGGCCGCATTTGGAGGCATGTGCATATGGCAGGCCATGGCGGCCGCCGCAGCGTTGGCTAGCGATGATGAACCCGGGTATCCTGATATCAACTTCTCCGTCCCCGCAAAAGCAGTGTGAGTCCTTAGGTGATTGAGGAGCTCTTCTGAGCAAGAAAACCGTTTGTCGCAAGGTCCGTTAGCCGACACCCAATTACAGACGTGTGGCAGAGGGTCATTTGGGAGCATAAAGCCATAGGGGTATAACGGGTGTCCAGCAAAAGATGGCGGCGAGGAATGCACGCCGTGCAAAGGGTGAGTTGGGTACATGAGAGGGTATCCTGACTTCAGAGCCGAGGACTCATGGCACTGCGAGGCACTGGAAGCACCGGATAAGTGGCTTGCGCAGTGGTAACTCAGGCAGTACGGGTCTCTACACAGGCTAGCAGACATTAGGGACGGAGGAGAAGCCCTGGACAAGGGGCTCCCAGCCTTATTGCACTGAAGTTGGCTGGCAGCGGCAAACTGAGCACTGAGTAGTTGACTGCTAGATTTCGTCGGGTCTAAAGTCATTCCGTGAGGGAGAAAGTGTTGGGGATAGCCTGCGTATGCACCTGCTAAACTTCCAGGGTAGGACATGCCAGCAGGCGGTAGAGGGAAAACGGTGTGCCCAGGTTTATAGGGGGAGACTGGCGCTACGAGTCCTCCTGAACCCAGAAGTTGAACAGATGATGCAGAGGAGACAGATGTGAGTGAGTCTGATGTGATAGCCTTTGATCCAGAGGTGGTCTCCTGGTGTTGGTTAGCCTCACCGTTAATCCCAGATATCCGGCTGTGACTACCACTGCCGTTTCCCTCCATTGTACTGTTTTTATTGCTATCAGATTCCTTATTCTTTTCCTCCTTGTCTCCCTGCTTACCCTCAGATGGCAGCGGAGACACAGAGTGGCAGGAGCTGGGGCTGCCTGTCCTGGGGGTAAACGGCTGGCAGGTGGCGCTAGGCACTCGGAAACTAGCTTTATCTCCACTCAGACTACCACTGCTGGACGAGGAGTCCTTGTTCTTCTCCGATGATTTGGAGTAGGGTTTGAAGCTAGATTTGTCTTCATTTCCAATGTCACTCATTTTTAGTGGTCCGGATTTGGCCTCTTTGTCACTAGATCCATTTGAGGTTACAGATGAGAGTTTGGAAGAGGACGGAGGGTCTGGTTTTCCGATTTGTGAGCAGGTCTGTGCCAAGAGAGCCAACGGACTTTTCTTGGCATCCAGCTGCAAAATAAGATAAAATAATATTTATTATTCAAGTTTTCACTGTAATGTTTTTTTCATGGGGTGTTTCAAAACCAAGCAATATGTTCCTGTTTATACAGTGTATTATGTGCCCTTGGAGAACTCCGTTAATTACGCACGAGTTTAACGCATTGCGTATAAGGTTATTATAGCCATATATCTGCACAGTCTTAGAAAAATAGGTTCTGGATAGAACCAGAAAGGGTTATATGATTGCTTCATATATGGCACCCCATAAGGTTCTATATAGAACCGACATGTGTTCCATATAGAACCCTATATGGAACCCAAGGGTTCTATATGGAACCAATTTTGGTTCAGCGAAGAAGAACCCCTTGGGTTCTGATCAAAGGGTTAGACTCTTTAGGGGTGCCATATATGAAGCAATCAATAGAACGCTCTTGGGTTCTATCCAGAACCTTTTTTTCTAAGAATGAATTTAAATGTACAATAACTATATGATAATAAACGTATATAGATACAACTCAAATGGCCTAATAGTACCGATACTTTAAAATCTGAAAACATAGACAGAAAAACATTCATACAAA
Organism: Salvelinus fontinalis; assembly: GCF_029448725.1. Taxonomy (NCBI): domain Eukaryota; kingdom Metazoa; phylum Chordata; class Actinopteri; order Salmoniformes; family Salmonidae; genus Salvelinus; species Salvelinus fontinalis. The sequence goes on from NC_074665.1 coordinate 72,612,784, forward strand.
GTAATAACTGCCCAAAATCACACTTTTGCAATCCCTTTCTATCCCGTCCCCTGTAGCCTGTGGCCAGCGTAGTTCTTACCTCGATGGGACTGATAGGAGTTGATGGCAAAGGTTGAAGGTACTCCGGGTGCAAAATGTGTCCTCCCCGTGCTGTAAGCATTTTCAAAATCTTTATGGGTATACGATTAGCCTGCCGTAAAGGGTTTGACGGAGAGACGAGGTGAAGAAATTGATTGTTTATTCTCGGTGTGCCCTTCTCCCCTGAATAACTGTTCTCCCACACCGGAATCGCGATACTATTTCTCAGGACAGAAAATGCGGGCGATGTGATCATGACCCAATTCTCATTGAAATGGAAGAAAAACAGCCTACATTTGTTATTTGGGAATACAAAATCTAATCAAAGTAACATGTCATTCTATAGCGCCACAGTTCGAAATAAAACCAATAAATAGATAAACTTTTTATAATCCTTATTAGAGGCGGAGAAGATCAGAACATATCCCGTTCATATCGCAGCAGGAGTGAATGTGTGGCTCGGACGCATCCTTCCTCAGTGTCGCTGTGTGTGAGTGTGGCAGTGGCAGTAGCACGTCTGTGCGCTTGCTCTCTCTACGTCGGAAGTAGCCTATGCTCTCCTCCCTTCATCAGCATCTGAATTAGTCTCGAGATTAAAGCCTCTGCCGCCTTCCAATCAAATGAGCCCCTGAAGTGATTGGAGGGTCAATGGAATGTGATGTCACCTCAAATTGGTGTAGTGTATTATTTTGCCAACTCGATGGAGCTTATTTTATTGTTGTGTTTAATATGCGCGTTCGCACATGTACATGTAGGGAGTGTATGGGAGGACTATTATGGGTGGAATAGACTGTTTTCAAAGGATATCCTGGGAATGACTTAAACCATGGACATATGAGTCTGTACGTTTTATGGCAAGTTGTGTTGTTGTAAACATGTTATGCATGTAGAATAGATGTAATGTTAATAAATGTGATATTATTTTAGGCAAAAGTCTAGCAGAATTTGCACTAATGTAATTTGATTGTCCTAAAACATATAGTCTATCTAGGTTATAGGATTTTCCAACACATAGTTATGCTTATAAAACGTTGAAGATAAATGCTTGGGGCTTTTCAGTATGGTTAGTTATTCTCCATTCAAACACTTGCTGACATCAGTGTGCTGTGGCACTACAGTGGAATGTGCATGTCCCATATTGTCAATATCATTTACTACCCCCCACACCCTCCCAACACCTCTTTCAATCACACTCGCTGTCTTCTGTCCATTTCGCCCTATACTAGTTATGTGTCAGTTGTCTAAATTCAGGTAATATGTAGCAGTCACAGTGAACGAGGAAGAGAGGAGATAGAGGGAGGGATGAGAGGAGATAGAATGTGCACCTCATCCTCTTTCCAATTCTTGAGGTTACGTTCCAACTGGAACCCTATTCCCTATACACCTTTAGGGAACCCTTTCTCGATCTGTGGAGTACTGATTTATATTGGTTCTTTGAATATCCCTTTGTATAACCATTTGTATGGCTCTTTATTAGAATGTTAGAACCAGAGGGTTCTTCATTACACTGTTACAACCAGAGGGTTCTTCATTACACTGTTACAACCAGAGGGTTCTTCAATACACTGTTACAACCAGAGGGTTCTTCAATACACTGTTACAACCAGAGGGTTCTTCAATACACTGTTACAACCAGAGGGTTCTTCATTACACTGTTAAACATTTTCCAGCTACTGGTTGCAGGGAAAATATGATAAATAAGTTACGATATGTTTAGAGCTGGATTAAGGTATTATTGCTGTAAGGGATAGTATGCTGCTGCATTCTCACTACTTGGGAGTCAACCTCTCGTGGGATTTGAAGTCACAACCTATTGGTTGCCAGAGACCTGACTTTCCTACTACACCACCAAGTCTGTTAATATGATAGAGATTGTTAATAGAGTAGAACCAATAGACATTCTGCCATTTGTCCCTATGAGGGAACCCTTTTGAGAGAACCCTTTGATTTTTTAGAACCCTCTCACAAGGAATCCTCGTGAGGTTCTTTTTTTGTCCCTGTAGGGCAACCCAATTGGGTTCTACACAAAACCCTCTCATGAAGAACCCTCTGGTTCCAGGGTTTTGTCATCTGTCCCTATAGAGGAACCCTTTTGGATGCCACATAGAACCCTTTGATTTGTCCCGGTAGGGGAACTCTTTTGAGTTCCATATAGAGCCCTCTCATGAAGAACACTCTGGTTCCAGGTAGAAACAATGATAAGTTCTACAGCTATACTTATAGGATATTTCAGATGTGTTTATAGCAAACACTGTTAGGTAATCACATGGTACTGGTCAGTAACTTCAAGGATAAATGTGTGCAAAATTTAGTATAAAGGTATTTTTTCTACCCAATATATTAAATATTAAGGTACAATCATTATTGCACTTTGAAATGTAGGTGGGGGCAATGTGCTGGTGGGGGCTCATTAGCATATTTGGGGGCATGGTTTAAAATATATTGTATTTGTGCCAACCGTTAATGGAAGTGTTGTACCAGTTTAAGTTGTTTTATTGTTATATTGATGAAGACTGACCACAGCATTTGTCCACTCCCAGTTCTACAGTCTTCGTAAGAGCTTGTGACAATCAAGAACTGCACTGTTAAAGGTTACTGTGCATTTTCCAGGAAGTTCATGTTTATTTCCCAGTAATTTACTGTCAGCTTGTGATTATTGTAAAATTTACAGTAACTTACTATGGCTGATATTTGCCATGCTCACTGGTCTGATTGTGTGGTAGGAAGGTCATTTTCCTGCAAACTAAGAGGTTGAGGCCAGGTGCGGCTGAGTCCCAAGTGTGTTCATCACAAAGAATGCTTAGTAGTTGTCAACTAATGTTATCTTGTAATAAAAAAAGTTAATTGAAAGTACAGTAATTTACAGGCAGCTAGTTGCAAGTAAGTTAATAGCAGTTAACCTTTAACAACATAACCACTTGGTACACCACTTCCATTGACAGTTGGCACTGCAACCAGTAGCCTGTAGTGTACTGTAAAATTACAGGAACCTTTTAACAGTGTAGCATTTCATGGCAGAAAAGGAAAACATGGCGGAGAGGGAAATAACAGGATTGTCCTTCACAACCATCACAGCAGTAAAGAACCCTTCCTGATATGCATTTTTTTTTACACATATCACCCTCACCCCTGACAAAGAACCCCTCAAGAAACTTTTTTATTTTTTGTTTATTGTACACTATTTTTGACCAAAGCCTTATGGGGCGTGGTCGAAAGTAGTGTACTAGGCAAATGTAGGGAACAGGGTGCTGCTTGGGTCTCAAACCAATCCCTCAGCCTAAAGTAGACAACTCTCATGTCATCATATTTCACCAACACTGAAGGCTGACACATTCGATTAGGCAGCGCAGCTCCAAGGGCCAGTAATTCAGGGTTGATAAAAAAAAAATCTAATATTTTGGGTGGGTTTTGAGTTGAAAAGTTTACAATGTTTGATTATATTGATTGTGGTTCAAATGACAGTTATTTACATCGTTTTTATAATAGTGTAAAATGTAGTCTACTCTTGCTTGTCTTTTTCATTATGTGCAAAAAGGTACAAAAATAAGAACTGATGCAAAAGTCCCAAAAATTTCAAACTCCTTATTTTCAGTTTATCTGAGGCCTACAAGGGAATCCCTAACAGCAGTAGTTTGACATTCGATTTAGATTGAGGTGCGCAATTTGCTCAATCAAAATGATGATGAACATAAATTGTCACATCTAAACAAGCTATTATGAATGCAACCCGCCCCTATTAACATAGTTTTGCCGACAACTTTCATAATAAGTCACTCACATGATAAGATGCTTGTGACATTGACCAATTCCACAAGCTAAACGGCTCAAATACAATTAGTCATTCATTTCATTTTTCAGATCGGATTATTCCTATATTACCAAAACGTCATAGCCCATATCACCTAATTTAAGCGTCCTGCTGATCAGAAAAAAAGTTACAATTTATGCAAGTGGATTTTTAAAAAATGATACCAGGGGTGCTGTTTTCAGCAATGGCTGTCAAGCCCCCGACACAGCGCGTGAGTTATTAGGGCGTAGAAGGGCGACCATAAATTTCCACCGTCAGGCAAAACTCCTTTTATTGTCCGCGTGATGGATAGCCCATTGCACCAGACACCAAGTACTCGGCATTAAACGGGAACACATTTTTTGTTGCCATAATTCATGACATTTAAAATAGAACGTTTGAAATCCTACCCATATTTCACACTAGTGACATGTTTATGAATCACTCCCTACATGCAAATATAATTATTTACAGCACAGACGGTCCATCAGAGATCTTTCACCTCTTTTCCGAGGACAGCCACGGTGGTTGGAGACCAACACATGATTGGTAACTGATTCTCTCCTACAATATAGGTCTACAGAAAGCTTTTTTTTTTGCATTTGTTTTATAGTAAATGTTTTATTTTATTATATGACATGACCGCTATATTTGACGTTGCTTTGAAGTCCAATGTTGATTATTTCAATTAATTTCTAAATTCTCATGAACTAAAACTCGTATATTGCTGCTAAGCCTTTATAGTGTTGTTTTGATATGATGTAGCTTATGTGCCACTATTTCAACAGCTAAAACTGCCCTCAGAATAAACTATAGTGAATATTTGGGTTCTCAGTTCTTTTTTAGGATTTAGTTTTGGAAGCATTCCCTAAACCGCAGAGACCTTCAGTATAGGAGCAATTTGAAGACGTGACGCCATAAATTATAAACTTACATAATATTATATAGCCTTTTAACCTCCATTATGAGTTGGACTGTCTCCTCCACTATGCTAGAGACAAGATACATTTTAACAATTGGCTTAATTAACAGGGGAACTTATTGGAGATAAGAGTTTATATGACAGGTGCTGTTATTATGACTGTAGTCGTGTATTGTACATGACCCTACAGACATATAAGTGCAAATATAATTTACCGCAGTTTTTACTATTCATGAGTACAGTAGTGGTTCATTTGTTCTCAACTCGTCATGTCTCTATTCTCCAGTTAACGTAAAACATGCAACGAAACACACGCATGCAACCGATCCCAATGACACAGTTGTTCGTTATGTACATAATCATTACACAATGAATAAAAACTAATCTACTTCTGAATTGCTGTTTTTATTCATGTAAGTAGCTTTTGCCTCTACCATCTTTCAACTGTAGTGTTATCTAATAACATGTCTTTGTCTGGCACCTCGAAATATCTAGGAAGTGGCAGCAAGGCCTATTGTATCAGCTTGTAACCATCATGCAAAAACCAAAGTATTCATTAGAATCATCTGTGTCTATCATTTGAACGAAGGATGCCATATAAGAGCCCCTGACTTGCACATCTAAGCCTTGCTGTGCCTGTATAAATAATCTGATCAATAAATGTGACATGATAATGTTGAGCAAATGGAGAATAAGACATTTCTTTGACATGAATATTCACGTTGTGGCAGAGAGGCTTGCTGGTTACCATCTCAGCAGATGGACAGAAAGGTGAACTATTGGATCTGACAGGTTAAAAGGGGAGATGAATCATAATGGTTGGAAGGTGCTATTGTTTCATACCTCTTTTCCTGACCTGTCAGTGAGTGTAGAGAACACAGAGGCCTTAACTCTTTGTTCCACAGAAGCAGTCCTAAGAGACACTTCAAATACAGTTACATTTTTACAGACGCTCTTACCCAAAGCAACTAGTGTTAAGTGCCTTGCTCAAGGGCAGATTGGCAGATTTTTCACCAAGTCAACCCTGGGATTCGAACCAGCAACCTTTCAGTTACTGGCCCAACGCTATTAACTAAGCTACCTGCCACCCTTTCAAATGTTTTAGCTGTGCTTGATTGTGCTTGCCTGGATTAAGGGAGCCAATCGAATATTCCCAAAACTGGAAGTCCTACCAATCTGGCACAGTAGGCAGGCTAAAGCAAATGCTCAATGTATTTGAATCCAGGTCTGACTCTTGGCCACATGGAAGCGGTCTTAAGTGTTATCCATTCCAGGGCCTGGGACTGAGTATGGATAGAGATTGCTGCTGTTTAATTAATTGGCTTTGCACTGAGGCCTGTCACATTAATAATGGTTAAGTATGTGACCCTACTGTGTCACACAGAGTGGCGTGCTTATCAGGAAATTAACAGCCCTAGCTAATGAACTGAACTCCAGTGTCTTTGGAGCCATGGCAACATTGACACTATATTCCCTATTTAGTGCAGGGCTCTGTTCAAAAGTAGTATACTATTTAGTGCATTGGGTGTGATTTGGGAAGGGTGGAAGAGGCTGCATTGGGAAGAGGACACCCTGGGAAGATGTTTGTGGTACACTCATAACACTTTTTTGATGTTATCGTCTTCACAGTTGATAAGGTAAGCAAATGCAAGTATTATTCTCATGAATATGTCCCATACATTCATTCCTTGTAAAAATGAGATCTTTCAACTAGTAGCTAGCTCAACTTGACCATGTTTTTTCTAGAAAACAGAGGACAGAGAAATATGTGTGCACTAGGTCAAGGCTTCTTGCATGCATGAGTAAAATAAATAAATAAATAAATAAATATTTTATTTAACCTTTATTTAATTAGGCAAGTCAGTTAAGAACAAATTATTTTTTACAATGACGGCCTACCAAAAGGCAAAAGGCCTCCTGCGGGGACGGGGGCTGGGATTAAAAATGTAAATAAATCAAATATAAATATAGGACAAAACACACATCACGACAAGAGAGACAACACAACACTACATAAAGGGAGACCTAAGACAACAACATAGCAAGGCAGCAACACATGACAACACAGCATGGTAGCAACACAACATAACAACAAAATGGTAGCAACACAACATGGTAGCAGCACAAAACATGGTACAAACATTATTGGGCACAGACAACAGCACAAAGGGCAAGAAGATAGAGACAACAATACATCACACAAAGCAGCCACAACTGTCAGTAAGAGTGTCCATGATTGAGTCTTTGAATGAAGAGATTGAGATAAAACTGTCCAGTGTGAGTGTTGGTTGCAGCTCATTCCAGTCACTAGCCGCAGCGAACTGCAAACTAGGAGCGACCCAGGGATGTGTGTGTGCTTTGGGGACCTTTAACAGAATGTGACTGGCAGAACGGGTGTTGTATGTGGAGAATGAGGGCTGCAGTAGATATCTCATACAGGGGAGTGAGGCCTAAGAGGGTTTTATAAATAAGCATGAATCAGTGGGTCTTGCGACGGATATACAGAGATGACCAGTTTACAGAGGAGTATAGAGTGCAGCGATGTGTCCTATAAGGAGCATTGGTGGCAAATCTGATGGCTGAATGGTAAAGAACATCTAGTTGCTCGAAAGCACCCTTACCTGCCGATCTATAAATTATATCTGCGTAATATAGCATGGGTAGGATGGTCATCTGAATCAGGGTTAGTTTGGCAGCTGGGGTGAAAGAGGAGTGATTACGATAGAGGAAACCAAATCTAGATTTAACTTTAGCCTACAGCTTTGATATGTGTTGAGAGAAGGACAGTGTACTGTCTAGCCATACTTCCAAGTACTTGTATGAGGTGACTAACTCAAGCTCTAAACCCTCAGAGGTAGTAATCAGACCTGTGGGGAGAGGGGCATTCTTTTTACCAAACCACATGACCTTTGTTTTGGAGGTGTTCAGAACAAGGTAAAACCTGGCGCAATTTAGATTTTGGCCACTAGATGGCAGCAGTGTATGTGCACAGTTTTAGACTGATCCAATGAACCATTGCATTTCTGTTTAAAATGTTGTATCAAGACTGCTCAAATGTGCCTAATTGGTTTATTAATAACTTTTCAAGTTCACAACTGTGCACTCTCCTTAAACAATAGCAATGGTATTATTTCACTGTAATAGCTACTGTAAATTGGACAGTGCAGTTAGATTAACAATAATTTAAGCTTTCTGCCAATATCACATATGTCTATGTCCTGGGAAGTTTTCTTGTTACTTACAACCTCATGCTAATCGCATTAGACTACGTTAGCTCAACTGTCCCGAGGGAACCCACCAATCCTATAGAGGCTTTAATTAAATTTGCGGAAAATTGGCCAAAGATTTGCTACAACTGTTTGCCAGAAACCTGTTTTCTTTGGTAAGGGTGTGCATCCCAAATTGCACCCTATTCCCTATTAGTGCGCTACTTGACCAGAAAAGTAAAGCCTAACTACAATAACAAAATAATATGTATTGACTACAATAACCATTATAAGAGGTTATATGCTGACTACAATAACCATTATAAGAGGTTATATGCTGACTACAATAACCATTATAAGAGGTTATATGCTGACTACAATAACCATTATAAGAGGTTATATGCTGACTACAATAACCATTATAAGAGGTTATATGCTGACTACAATAACCATTATAAGAGGTTATATGCTGACTACAATAACCATTATAAGAGGTTATATGCTGACTACAATAACGTTTAGGACGGCTACATGCTGTATCATAGAGCTAAGTTCTATTGGTCTTGTAAAAGTGCCTCTGACTGATGAGCTAGATGTGAAACTCTTTGCAATCTCTCTGCGGCTGCCTGCCTGGCTAGCTGTCTGACAGATCTAAATTGCAGTCTCTGATGGTCTTGATAGCATGTTATTGCATCCTGTGGTAGACATCCCTGTCTTTAAGTGTGGGAATTAGGCTGCGAGTTAAGAGATGCCTTTCAACGTTATTAAATGGCAAGGAACGAGACTGCTTTCTTCTGTTCTGCACCCAAAGATTCAAAATAGAAACCCTCGCAGAAGCTGTCAGGGAAAAGGTTGGGTGGATCTGTCAGAAAGTATTACAGATCTTATGCATTCAGGACAGGACATTTCAGATCCCTAGAAGGAATACTCTTCATTACATTCCTTTCAACTGTCTGCACGGTGCATGGAAGATTTTTACCCTCTAAATAGCACCGACATAATTTGTAAAAACTTAACTCGGAGAGAGCCGACATACGTGAAATATCATGATGTCTCTCATGATGCCTTTCAGAAGTGAAACAACATGAGATGAGGTGTAGTCAGTATGACATGACTGAAACAGAGTTAGAAAAGTTGAGGTGAAAACCTAGATCATTCCGGTGAAGGGTATTTTTCATGGTGTCTCATCAATTAACTAAAGCTGTGGTCGGAAGAGCCTTGGGGTGGGTTGGACGGAAGTACAGCCTGGAGAAGAGATTATGGTGTCGGTCTGTCGGTCGTCCACTTCTTGCCACCAGGTAGACGAGGAAGAACTTGCCAAGCTGCAGATATGGTATAGAACGGATCTGACTGGATCTGACTTCACCTCCCCTCCTTGTTAGGACTGGAACGAATGTGTGGTACGGCTGGTGCATCACAATTTGACAGCTGCCATATTACTGCCCTTAGAACTTTGTGGAAACTTCAGGAAGACGCATTTAAGACCGATCCCCTAATAGTCTTACAGGAGATAAATGAAATGGAATCAAGACTTCAGTTCTAGACATCAAAGCATGGATGGCATGGCACCATGGTGTGTGATGCTTCACTCTGAAGGACTGAAGGAACCTTATCGGCAAGTTTTAGGTGCATTTCCTATTATTTGATAATAAGTTCAATAACAACACTACATGGAATGATCACAAAGACACCAATAATAACATCTTGCTTTTGAAATGTGTAATTCAATGTATTTTCAAATGTAATTCAACATTATACCGTACAGTTCACAAGTACAGTTCACATGCTGAATTCACTGAGTAAAGCATGGTTTGTTAGTTTGCTAATCCCATATTTATTTACTAATTTAAGATTTAATTTATGAGAGTTGAGCCGGGCTGGAAAGGTAGCAGGTAGCATGTTATGACAGTGGAAGGAGTGGTGCAGGTTGGGATGACTGTCGGTGATAGGCAGATTATTCAGCCTAAAGTAGTCCTGAAGAATGATCTTGTCACATTTCACAGGCCGGATTAAGGATAACCAGGAGGGGCGCTTCAATCAAGACTTAGTGTCACACGGTGGGGGACAGGATAGCAGGCAGGCAGGCAGGCATCCAGGCATAAAAGGCATTTATGATGGCAAAAACTGGAAGGCAGGGTTGGACGCTGCTTTGCAGCAAGGTGCAGCTGTTTTGGGATTTTTCCTTTGGGAACAAATACTAGCCTGGACCCAGCACTGTTACAGCTGTCTTTCTAACTCCGATGGTTATTGTTTGGCGTGACAATGACAGATCAAACAGACTGGGACCTGACTTGTCAGACACCTTGATTGGTGGTTATTTCTGTTTTTATAAAGCGGATCGTCATTCCTTTCATCAGTACACTCTTAAAGTAATTTTACCATCGTGAGAGAGTGATGCACTTGACAACATACTATTCATTTCATTCTGTATTGAGTAGATACTAGTATACTACCTGTATCCATCTGTAATGGCAAGCATTTAGCATTTTAATGAAAATATCATGTATGCCATCTTGCATTTTAAATGAACATGCTTTAAATGTCCCTCTGGGCTGTGAGATGTTACTTCCTTGATGGAAAGAGAACAAAAAGACAAAGTAAGATCGTCTGGGATAGAGTGACAAATTAAATGGGATAGAGTGATAAATGAAATAAGGTCTAGTCCCAAATGGAACCATATTCCCTATATAGTGCACTACTTTTCCCAGAGCCCTATGGGGCCTGGTCAAAAATAGTGCACTAAATAGGGAGCCATTTGGGACTTAATCAAAGTAAGATCATCTGGGATAGAGTGACAAATTAAATTGAACCTCGTGTGACCTGTCAGTGGTGTCACTTGATATTAATATCTAAAGCACATTATGGTTTATTGCAATGCAGCGCCTAGTTTACTCATCTGTCACCTCAGATTCATCACAATTTTTGACCGTTTCTTTTAAGTCGCAAGTGTCAGAATGAGGAGGACCCCTTTAATTGGCAAATGAGTGACACAGACATGGGCCATCGGGGATGCTGCTGCCTTTATTCCAGTACCAAGTAGAGATGTAGCATGCGTCTGAAATGGCACCTTATTCACTATTTAGTGCACTACTTTTGCCCTATAAAGGGAATAGGGTGCCACTTTTGACCAAATGTTGTTTTTGATGAGCTATTCTTGGCGTAGGAGGCAGTAGGAGAGAGCAGTCTATCTGGAAATGAGAAGTGACAGCAGACAGAGGACTGGAGACAGTCAGGGCTCTGTCAAAAGTAGTGCACTATATAGGGAATATGGTGCCATTTCAGATGTAGGCCATTGCCAAACGTATAAACCTTCATGTATATTTGAACCCTGAATTATTATTGCACAGTGTTTGTCCAACTGTCATTTTACCATGTAGAAAAACAAGGTAACTAGTGATATATTAGAACTTTTACATCTACATTGACAGATACTGTAGGCTTAGGACTGGGTTGTGCACTACAGTATTTTAGGCAGTTTAAAGCAGTGCAGGACTTAACATGACAACCATCTCTGAGAAAATCTGTAGTTGATGAATAGCTCACTGTAATTTAATGGGGTGTCTGTCAGTTTAACGCACAGTTCAATAGGACCTCTTCAATAATCACAATAAAGGCTGCTTCATAGCTTTCACTTAACACATGGCCAAATGCTTTTCTTTTAACTGTCCCAAACCCCTCACCACCACACACAGGTATCATACCAAATGGCATCCTATTCCCTATATAATGCACTAACTTTTGACCATGGCCCATCGGGCTCATCGGGCTCGTTTCATACAGAGGGTAATATGTTGGCCCCAAATGTTATAATGCCATGCCATGCTGTTTTCACGGTTTCATGGTTTGAACAGACCAATAGCTTAATTATCTTGGTTAATTATCATGGTTCTTTGACATCCTTTCTGCTTCGTGTGTGGTTTATAAGTACGTTTGGGAAAAGATCACATCTTTCCCATGGAGATTTGCTAGACAAAATGAACACTTTTCCAATCAGTGTTCCTAATTTCCTACGCAGAAGAGTGTAAAGAAAGCATTGTTAGTTTTCTCAAGGGCTTTTTACAGCGAACCCATTTATTTACCATAAACTCAAGACTTCATGTTTGGTTTCATAAAGCAATGTTTTAACACGTAATGCTTTATAATTCTCTCTAGAATGTGGTGCTCGTACATGATTGAATACTTAAACACCCAGTTAAATTGTTGCATTTGTCATGATGTTGGCCTGTGGGTGAGGTTTATTGCCCCCCATAAGTACCTTTATGGCCCCCCATAAGTTCCTCTCTCTTGACTACAGAAGGACTCTTGAAAAGCCTTTGTTAAACATAGAGAGTCTGGGAACATCAAAAAGTGGGGAGAAAGGAACCATATTTCGGTAATCCAACCAGTTGAAAATATGTGTTGGTACTTAATGAATATGATGCCAGATCAGTTGGCGTCTGAGACATTATTACTGATGATAGGACGACATAAACTGTATCTTGGAAAGTCTACACATTCTAGTTATCAGATTCACAAAAATTGTTGTGCAATTTAAATGTTTAAATATGAAACAATTTGTGAAAATATTGAATGTAATTTTAGCTTCCAAATGAGAGAATTGGGTTTTCATAAGGTTAAAGCTCTGATCACTCAGTGGCCCCGCCCATGTGAAGAGACATTGTTAGTAAACTATGAAACATGCCCTCTCTCCTACCACTATATAAAGCCCTTGACGAAAATGTAACTTTCTGCTCCGAGGACGTTAGGGCGACAGTCCTACGTTAAAAGCTGTATCAAGGACGTGTGGACTTGAGGCCTCCATGTTGAAAGGACAAAGACCACCCACAGAACTAAGCCAACCTTAGAGAACCTAACGAAATTAGCATCGAATTTCAATGTGAAGGTGACTACCTACACCCCGGAAGGATGAATTTCGACTATACCAGCGAGAATATAGCATGAGCTTAAAGTATGGCAACTTGGTATGAACTTTGAACTCTTATTCACTAAAGAAGTGATACCTCCTAACCGTCGCGTTAGCGCAGCAACTGTAGACGTGGGCTAGGAGAGAACGGACAGAGTATTTGTTCTACCACACGACGACGGTACTACCAAGTATCCATTCTACCACCAGATATTCTTCAGAGGACCAGAGATCCATGCTGGACCACCCGGCCTCCCATCTACCGAAGCGCAGCTCAGAGTAAATATTTATTGCATTCTCCTTTTTAACATTTAACATTTAAGTCATTTAGCAGACGCTCTTATCCAGAGCGACTTACAAGTACATACATTCATACTTTTTTTTTTTGTACTGGCCCCCCGTGGGAAACGAACCCACAACCCTGGCGTTGCAAGCGCCATGCTCTACCAACTGAGCTACACGGGACCTTTTTCAAATGGCCATTAATTTAGTATGCATAAGATACTGTATTTACGATAGCATAGCTTCTCCCTTTGTTCCTCAGTCTTCCCGCTCTTTCACTCAAACCCAACCCCCCTCTCTTTGTGTAACCAGCTGTCATGTTGGCTCCGTCCACCAGGGACGTTTTCTTTATGACATAATTTGTAATCAATGTATGTTCCATTCTGTGTATATGTAATTATGTGTGATTGGTTAGGTATTTAGTAAATAAATAATGAAACCAAATTTTGTATTGCTGATTCAACTTGTTAACCAGGGTTCGTGAAGATAACCAAGAATTTACAACTTTCAGATGAGACTAAATAAGGTGGCGATTAAATATTGACTGCTATTGATGTCAAAGATTACTTGGTCTTTAAGAGTTTATTCGGAAGATAACAGCTCTATAAACATTATTTCGTGGTGCCCCAACTTTCTAGTTAATTATCTACCTGATTAGCTTAATCAGGTAATATTAATTACAGAGAAATGATTTTATAGAATAGCATGTCATATCACTTAATCCGGCATAGCCAAAGACACAACACATTTCATTATGGGAATTTATTTTCAGTATTTATTTGGTGGTGTGTTTATGGTTACATGGGTGTTGTCAGTTAGTGACCTGTGAAGTGAAGTGTAGGATGGCGCTAAGACCAGCTTTCAGATGCTGGCACTATCTCCTGGTTTCTGGTGAGAGACATGTCTATGTACAAAATGGCACCCATTTCCTTATATAATGCACTACTTTTGACCAGGTCCTTTAGGGCTCTGGTTAAAAGTAATGGACTATGTAGGGAATAGGGTGCCATTTGGTTAGAAACCATGGTCATACCTGGATGACTCTTCTGTCTTAACATATATGTTAGCTGAGCAGCACACACATACCATATTTGTCTCTGGGTTTCTAGATTACTTAATACTTAACATGATGGATAAAAATGTAATTCCTTCTCCACCTCCTCAGTCTCCTGTTCTGTCATTGGAAGTGTGTTGAGAGAGTGAGAACAGAATGATGGGGAAATTTGGGTCATTGATATTTAGCATGATTTAATAGTAGACTATGCCTCCAACAATCTGGAGTGTGGAATGTGGTTTATGTGGACATTATTGACAACAAATGCAGAGATTCTATTAAATCAGTAGATTCATACGAGCAAGCCCTATAAATATTGAAACAAGTGGACAAGATGGAAACAAAATGGAAGATAAGAGACAGACAACCCCGCATGGCAGCAGGAAACAGTGAGATGAACTTATTGAAACAATAACATTTCAATAACACTAATGTTCATATTGTGTGTCAGTATGTGTACGGAAATGGGAAAGAATGTTTAATTTAAAAGGGATCGTAAAAGGATCAGGATACAAGGCAAGATACCTCTGACTTTTATCTCAGTTGACTTCTCAGTGACCCTACTGCATTTGTCTAATGTACACCTATACTACCTTTACATTTTCTTCAGTCCGACTTCTGTGTCATTATTACCAGGTAATCTGCAAGGAAAGTACAATGCATTATATTTCCATTGGTAATCTTCACTTTGAGTGTTCCTTTAACCTCTCCTTAATAGCTTGTGCAAAAGGAAGATCCTCGTGGAATTTAAGCTTACCACGGCCATTTGGGGTTGCCTCTGGAAATGGAACACAAACTATGGAGGTGTATTCTCTAAGTTACTGTACATTTATGTCTAAAATAATGATTGAGGAAGTGTTTTATTAAGGTGCCGTTGTCACTGATCTTAAGTGGATTATAAGTGGATAAGAGTGTCTGCTAAATGACAAAAATGTACAATGTAGTAGTTGCTTTATCTGGGGGCCTAGCTAGCCTTTCTCTGGAGCCTATCTTGCCTTTCCCTGGGGCCTCCCTCTCTCACACACACACAAACAAAGAGAGAGTGTGAGAGAGAGAGCCATTGGCAGGGGTTAGGTAGGTGATCCCTAGGAGGAGGAGCTGGTGGTGCTTCACACAAAATCAATTCTGGCATTTGGTGTTGGCAAGCCAGCAGGGTTGGGGTGGGGGGACTTTTTCATGAGGTACTGTTTGAAGGTTTAAAACCTCAGAGGATTCTTGGGGCGATGAATGAATATAAAAAAGGGGTACTGTTGCTTAAAGAGGCAATCTGCAGCTGCTAAATACATTTTTAGACTGATAAATTACCCATTGATTCTTAATTAATATTACTTACAAATGCCTCATGAGTTTAGTTCAACTGTCGTACCACATCAGAAACGAAATATACGTATACTTCATTTTTTGTAAACAAAGTACATGTAAACAAACACTATACTGCGTTTAAAACAATTATTTTAATATCATGGATGGTCAGTTCTTTCATCCATTGCTCTGTCTATGAATCTGAGATTGGTTAAACTTCTCCAGCCCTAATAATCCCTCAGCTATTTACTGAAACAGGGGAAGGGAAAATATGTTTATTATTGTTTCAATTGCTGATTGCCCCTTTAAAGTTGAGCCGCCACATCATCAATGAGGAGGACTGTTGGTGGTTTCATTATTCAAATAAAAAACTTAAGGAAAGACAACAAAATTCCATTGCCTGGTATTGGACCTCTGTGTTAGTCAGGAGAGCTAGCTAGCTAATTGAACACAGTCAACTACACAAGACAGTAGATTAAAATAAATCTAGTCAGGGGGAACAGTTCCCCATCGGCAAGTCCCTTAAAGGAATAATCCACTCAAAAACAATCTTTTGATATTTGTTTCATTAGTCCACTGTTCATACAGTCCCACAATGATGAATCAAGTTTTCAAGATTTAGGACTTTCAAAAGCAAACTGTAACTTGCCACATCATGAGCATGACCTCCAACCAGGCGGCAGAGGAGGAGCGTGACCTCCAACCAGGAGATAGAGGAGGAGCTTGACCTCCAACCAGGCGGCAGAGGAGGAGCCTGACCTCCAACCAGGAGATAGAGGAGGAGCCTGACCTCCAACCAGGAGATAGAGGAGGAGCCTGAACTCCAACCAGGCGGCAGAGGAGGAGCCTGACCTCCAACCAGGAGACAGGGGAGGAGCCTGACCTCCAACCAGGAGACAGAGGAGGAGCCTGACCTCCAACCAGGAGGCAGAGGAGGAGCCTGACCTCCAACCAGGAGACAGAGGAGGAGCCTGACCTCCAACCAGGAGCATGACCTCCAACCAGGAGGCAGAGGAGGAGCATGACCTCCAACCAGGAGCATGACCTCCAACCAGGAGGCAGAGGAGGAGCCTGACCTCCAACTAGGAGGCAAAGGAGGAGCATGACCTCCAACCAGGAGACAGAGGAGGAGCCTGACCTCCAACCAGGAGCATGACCTCCAACCAGAAGGCAGAGGAGGAGCCTGACCTCCAACCAGGAGCATGACCTCCAACCAGAAGGCAGAGGAGAGTACAGCCTGGTTGGCTGGACAGCTGGGATTCATGTGATGGGGTGGGGATGAGGGAGGAGGTTAGTGAGGGGGTGGGGCTGTGGCTGGAATGACAAGGTTGAGCACTGGAAGTCCTGGTGGTCTTATCTTTCAACATTTAACCATGTTTTGAGGCTATACAGTGGCCATGTCTGAAGTCTGTCTTGCCTACTATTTACCAAAACTGCACGATGTGTATACTACATACTATTTAGAACATATTATTTAGTAGAAATGTATGCAGTGAGCCACAAATATTAACATACTAGTGTCACCCATAATGAGAATGCGTCATCTACCCTAAACAAAAATATAAACACAACATGCAACAATTTCAAACGTTTTACAGTTTATTTAAGGAAGTCAATAAATTCATTAGGCCCTAATCTATGAATTTCACATGACTGGGAATACAGATATGAATCTGTTGGTCACAGATACCTTAAAAAAATTGTAGGGGTGTGGATCAGAAAACCAGTCAGTATCTGGTGTGACCATGATTTGCCCCATGCGGCGCGACACATCTCCTTCGCATAGAATTGATCAGGCTGTTGATTGTAGGTTGTGGAATGTTATCCCACTCCTCTTCAAAGGCTGTGCGAAGTTGCTGGATATTGGCGGGAACTGGAACACGCTGTCGTACACATTGATACAGAGCATCCCAAACATGCTCAATGAGTGACATGTCTGATGAGTATGCAGGCCATGGAAGAACTGGGACATTTTCAGTGCATTATCATGCTGAAACATGAGGTGATGGCAGCGGATGAATGACATGACTATGGGCCTCAGGATCTCGTCATGGTATCTCTTTGTATTCAACTTGCCAAAGATAAAATGCAATTGTGTTCGTTGTCCGTAGTTTATGCCTGCCCATACCATAACCACACCGCCACCATGGGGCACTCTGTTCACAATCAGCAAACCGCTCGCACACACGACGCTGTCTGCCATCTGCCCAGTAAAGTTGAAACCGGATTTATCTGTGAAGAGCTGATATAATAGAAATTCATATAATTGATATGTTTAAGTTAATGGTAAGATAATGACAAAATTATTTATATGTTCAAGGTAATGTTAAGATAATGATTAAAAGTATTCCACCCTGTCACTGTATAATGGAGTGAAATGTATTTGAATCCTAAGACTAGAATTCTTTAATGTGTGTGCCTAAGAAAATACAGAGAACAATTAAACTGTGTTTGACCCGACCTGGCTAGAACTAAGAGAAACTTATGATAGGACAGGGAGTCCTTCTCAAGGTTCCTCTAATCTCGGGGGAATGGAACTGTCGGCTGGGTAGTGATAAACAGTGGTGAGAACTCTGGAGAAGGATACAACTCACCTACTGTTTGTGTGTATGTATGTGCGTAGGATATCTACTGTTTGTGTGGAAGTATGTGCGTAAGTAGGGAGCAAGTTATAAAATGGATGTCTTTGTATAATGGACTTCAGAGCGCTCTCGTGAATAAACATTCTGACTATTGTAAGCTGGTACTCTGTCTGTTTCATTCAACCAAAATCTTACAAACTCTGGGTTGCAGACTGAGTAGTTTAATTGAAGTTCAGTTTAAGAACATTGAGAACAAAATTCTCGTAACAAGAGCACACTTCTCCAGCGTGCCAGTGGCCATCGAAGGTGAGCATTTGCCCACTGAAGTCGGTTGCAACGCCGAACTGCAGTCAGGTCAAGATCCTGTTGAGGGCTACGAGCACCCAGATGAGCTTCCCTGAAACAGTTTCTGATAGTTTGTGCAGAAATTCTTTGGTTGTGCAAACCCACAGTTTCATCAGTTGTCCGGATGGCTGGTCTCATATGATCCCACAGGTGAAGAAGCCAGATGTGGAGGTCTTGGGCTGGCATGGTGACACGGGGTCTGCGGTTGTGAGGCTGGTTCAAAAATGACGTTGGAGGCGGCTAACGGTAGAGAAATAAACCTTAAATTATCTGGCAACAGCTCTCGTCGACATTCCTGTAGTCAGCATGCCAATTGCATGCTCCCTCAAAACTTGAGACATCGGTGGCCTTGTGTTGTGTGACAAAACTCCTCATTTTAGAGTGACCTTTTATTGTCCTCAGCACAAGGTGCACCTGTGTAATGACCATGCCGTTTAATCAGCTTCTTGATATGCCACACCTGTCAGGTACCAACACTTTACATGTTGCATTTATATTTTTGTTCTGTTCAATACTCAATTGTGTTAATTCCCACAATTAGTTCATTTTGGTATAGTGTGTCACCATGTCTGATTATCAGCTGTTGTCAAACACACGTGGGTCCTGAAAGACGATTCTCTTCCTCAGTAATGTGCAGTGAATTTTTAAGCCAAATGAGTATGACATCCTGGCATAGCATATTCAATGTCTGACATTTTACATACCATACATAAATGTTTTTTGCATACCCAAAATGCCTACTATTTAGAACGTAATTATGAGTATTTGGACACGGCCAGTGTTTGTTTGCATTTACTTTGTTTACCAACATTGGAGTTAAACAATCTCGCATTTGGGGTTCTGATGGGGTGGGACAGTTGAACTAAGCTCATGAGGCATTTATAAGTAATATTCATCAAGAATCAATGGGTACACATAATATATTTATGAGTCCAAAAATGGATGTAGCAACTGCAGATTGCCTCTTTAATGAGCAACTATTAACATTACAACAAAGAATTTCCAGTTAGTACAGTACAAGACTTCCTCTACATCCCAAATGGCACCCTATTCCCTATGCAGTGCAGTACTTTTGACCAGAGCCCTATAGTCCTTAAAACCTCTTAATCCTTCAGCATGCTTCAGTTTGACTGGTGCCTAGCCGAGAACCGAACGATTGGGCTCTTTGCATATTCCCTTAAAATACCTTCGCTTGAAAAATTAGAAAGAAGCTGCAATAGTACTGTTTGTCCATTTTGAGACACCGTAGATAACTCAGGAAATCTGTCCTTAATTTTGACATGTTTTACGAAGAGATCTTAGTCACATAATTTTACATCTAACTAAGATGTTTGGTGCAGTATTTTTCAATAAAAAAATGAACATGAAAGCGAGTCGTCTCTCGTTGAATGATAACAAAGACTTAATATCCCTACTGTTGACCAATCACCGACGAAGGGGCATAGACAGCTCCAAACTTGCCTTCAGCTTGCCTTCAGACTAGCTTGCCTTCAGAATATTGTTTGTGCGCCCGAACAACCCAAAAAAAAGTCCAAAACTAACTAAAATGTCACAAAAGGTTGTCTGCCGAACTGTTTCAGACGGGAGGCATGTGGACGCTTTCAGATGTAAGGGACCTGCATGGTTCTGGTACCGGTTCCAACCAACATTTTTGCTTATAAATCAATCTGTGGACACCATAGATCAAAATGGATTGCATTGAGCGGTAGCCCAGGTCCCCACAGACACAGTAAGGTTTTTTTCTGAACCTGTATGACTTTGGATGTGAAATATGAAACCACTTCAGCTGGGATGCCCCTTCTATCATTTTATTCACTCGTTCAACTGTCCATCAACTTCTGTCTGAACCCTACATCACAGCCACAGGCAAAGCACATGCCTGCAATCGTTACATCATAGCGCAGAAGGAGAGTGGTAGCATCACGGTAGCACATTCAGAGATTAATTTATGGCCATTAATCTAAAAAATAATTTATAGATTTTAAACAAAAAACACTTTCTTTTCTGTCATAGACGGATTAATATGAGCATAGCCGCGGGAAGTAAACATTTTTCCAGCACCCCCCTGTCGACAAAACATTCTCACCCCCAAACTACTTCACGCAGCTATGATTATGAGATGAAAGACGAGTTACTAACGAGTTTAGGAAGCCAAGCTAGAGTGCTGTGAGAATTTCACAGCGATGGGGGCAGTTGTTTTAATCAAGAGAGACCTTTAGAAAATATGCATATTTTCTCTAACACTAGACATGGAAATATGTATTTTAAAATTATAAGGAAGGTGAAATCCTATAGTTAGCTGTTTTATAATTTGATTGTGCTATATTTAGGAATTATATAAACTCAGCAAAAAAAGAAACGTTCTTTCGCTGTCAACTGCGTTTATTATCAGCAAACTTAACATGTGTAAATATTTGTATGAACATAACAAGATTCAACAACTGAGAAATAAACTGAACAAGTTCCACAGACATGTGAGTAGCAGAAATGGAATAATGTGTCCCTGAACAAAGGGGGGTCAAAATCAAAAGTCACAGTCAGTATCTGGTGTGGCCACCAGCTACATTAAGTACTGCAGTGCATCACCTTCTCATGGACAGCACCAGATTTGCCAGTTCTTGCTGTGAGCTGTTACCCCACTCTTCCACCAAGGCAACTGCAAGTTCCTGGACATTTCTGGGGGGAATGGCCCTAGCTCTCACCCTCCGATCCAACACGTCCCAGACGTGCTCAATGGGATTGAGATCCGGGCTCTTCGCTGGCCATGGCAGAACACTGACATTCCTGTCTTGCACGAAATCACGCACAGAACGATCAGTATGGCTGGTGGCACTGTCATGCTGGAGGGTCATGTCAGGATGAGCCTCCAGGAAGGGTACCACATGAGTGAGGAGGATGTCTTCCCTGTAATGCACAGTGTTGAGATTTTCTGCAATGACAACAAGCTCAGTCCGATGATGCTGTGACACACCGCCCCAGACCATGACGGACCCTCCACCTCCAAACGCGAATCCGACCATCACCCCTGGTGAGACAAAACCGCGACTTGTCAGAGAAAAGCACTTTTTGCCAGTCCTGTCTGGTCCAGCGACGGTGGGTTTGTGCCCATAGGCGACATTATTGCCTGCCTTACAACAGGCCTACACGCCCGCATTCCAGCCTCACTCAGCCTATTGTTGACAATCTGAGCACTGATGGAGGGATTGTGCGTTCCTGGTGTAACTCGGCAGTTGTTGTTACCATCCTGTACCTGTCCCGCAGGTGTGATGTTCGGATGTACTAATCTTGTGCAGGTGTTGTTACACGTTGTCTGCCACTGCGAGGACGATCAGCTGTCCGTCCTGTCTCCCTGTAGCGCTGACTTAGGCTTCTCACAGTACGTACATTGCAATTTATTTTCCTGGCCACATCTGCAGTCCTCATGCCTCCTTGCAGCATGCCTAAGGCACGTTCACGCAGATGAACAGGGACCCTGGGCATCTTTCTTTTGGTGTTTTTCAGAGTCAGTAGAAATGCCTCTTTAGTGTCCTACGTTTTCATAACTGTGACCTTAATTGCCTACCATCTGTAAGCTGTTAGTGTCTTAACGACCGTTCCACAGGTGCATGTTCATTCATTGTTCATGGTTCATTGGACAAGCATGGTAAACAGTGTTTAAACCCTTTACAATGTAGATCTGTGAAGTTATTTGCATTTTTACGAATTAGCTTTGAAAGACAGGGTCCTGAAAAAGGGATGTTGCTTTTTTTGCTGAGTTTAAGTCATTTCAAGCCTCATTCATGCAGTTTTGTTGAATAGGAAACACTGGACATCATACAGTTTAAAATATATTTTATACTTTCATTAATATGGAGTTGGTCCCCCCTTTGTTACAGCCCCCATTCTTCTGGGAAGGTTTTCCACTAAAGGTTGGAACATTGCTACAGTGACTTGTTTCCATTCAGCCACAAGAGCATTAGTGAAGTCGGACACTGATGTGGGCCAATTAGGCCTTGCTCAAAGTCGGCGTTCCAATACATCTCAAAAGTGTTCAATGGGGTTGATGTCAGGGTTCTGTGCAGGCCAGTCAAGTTCTTCCACACCGATCTTGACAAAGCATTTCTGTATGGAGCTTGTTTTGTGCACGGGGGCATTGCCATGCTACAACAGGAAAGGGCCTTCCCCAAACTTTTGCCACAAAGTTGGAAGCACAGAATCGTCTGTAATGTCATTGTATGCTGTAGCGTTAATATTTCCCTTCACTGGAACTAAGGGGCCTAGCCCGAACAATGAAAAACAACCCCAGACCATTATTCCTCCACCAAACTTTACAGTTGGTGTGACACACCGCCTCAGACCATGACGGACCCTCCACCTCCAAACGCAAATCCGACCATCACCCCTGGTGAGACAAAACCACGACTCGTCAGAGAAGAGCATTTTTTGCCAGTGCTCAGATTGTCGGGTTGTCACATGCACAATGCATTGGGACAGGTAGCGTTCTCCAAACCCAAATTTGTCCGTCGGACTACCAGATGTTGAAGCGTAATTCATCACTCCAGAGAACAAGTTTCCACTGCTCCAGAGTCCAATGGCGGCGAGTTTTACACCACTCCAACCGACGCTTGGCATTGCGCATGGTGATCTTAGGCTTGTGTGTGGCTGCTCGGCCATAGAAACCCATTTCATGAAGCTCCCGATAAACAGTTCTTGTGCTGAAGTTGCTTTCAGAGATAGTTTGAAACTCAGTAGTGAGTGTTGCAGCAGAGGACAGGCAATTCTAACACACTACGCGCATACTGGGGCCGGAGAAGATGGCTGACGTTTTACGTGCTTCTAACCAACTGTGTTTTTTCCCCCATTGTTTGTAACATATATTTTTTTTAATTCTGTACATAATGTTGCTGCTACCATCTCTTATGACCAAAAATAACTTCTGGACATCAGAACAGTGATTACTCACCACGAACTGGTAGAAGCTTTTTTTTCCTTTAACGAGTCCGACGAGCCTGACGTGAAGGACATACTGCTTTCCCAGGAACAGGCCCAAATCCCCGTCATTTGCGTGAAGAGAAGACAGAGAAAAAGAGGACGGAGGTCGGGCTGTCTTCTGATAATTCGTAGGCGATAGAATAATCCTCCACTGCCTTCCATTCTACTAGCTAACATGCAATCATTGGAAAATAAAATCGACGTCCTACGAGGAAGATTAAACTACCAACGGGACATTCAAAACTGTAATATCTTATGCTTCACAGAGTTGTGGATGAACAATGACATTATGAACATACAGCTGGTTGGTTATACGCTGTATCGGCAGGATAGAACAGCGCCGTCTGGTAAGACAAGGGGTGGCGGTCTATGTATATTTGTAAACAACAGCTGGTGAACGATATCTAAGGAAGTCTCAAGGTTTTGCTTCCCTGAGGTATTTCATGATAAGCTGTAGACCACACTATCTGCCTAGAGAGTTTATCTGTATTTTTCGTAGCTGTCTACATACCTCCACGGACCGATGCTGGCACTAAGACCGCACTCAATGAGCTGTATTCCACCATAAGCAAACAGGAAAACGCTCATCCAGAGACGGCACTCATAGTGGCCAGGGACTTTAATGCAGGGAAACTTAAATCCATTTTACCAAATTTCTATCAGCATGCTAAATGTGCAACCAGAGGGAAAAAACTCAAGACCACCTTTACTCCACACACAGAGACATGTACAAAGCGCTCCCTCGCCATCCATTTGGCAAATCTGACCATAATTCTATCCTCCTGATTCCTGATTCCAAGTAAAAATTATAGCAGGAAGCACCAGTGACTCGGTCAATAAAAAAGTGGTCAGATGAAGAAGATGCTAAGCTACAGGACTGTTTTGCTAGCACAGAATGGAATATGTTCCAGGATTCTTCCGATGGCATTGAGGAGTACACCACATCAGTCTTTGGCTTCATCAATTCGTGCATCAATGACATTGTCCCCACAGTGACCTTACGTACATAGCCCAACCAGAAGTCATAGATTACAGGCTACATTCGCACTGAGCTAAAGGTGCCGCTTTCAAGGAGCGGGACTCTAAAACAGAAGCTTATAAGAAATCTCGCTTTTCCCTCCGACGAACCATCAAAAAGACAAAGCGTTAATACAGGACTAAGATCAAATCGTACTACACCGGCTCCGACGCTCAGCAGGGCTTACAAACCATTACAGACTACAAAGGGAAGCACAGCCGAGAGCTGCCTAGTGACACGAGCCTACCACACGAGCTAAACTACTTCTATGCTTCATTCTATGACAGTGCCACGTTGAAAGTCACTGGGCTCTTCAGTAAGTACAAAAAAAGTACAAAAAAAGTATGAATGTATGTACTTGTAAGTCGCTCTGGATAAGAGCGTCTGCTAAATGACTTAAATGTAAATGTAAATGTAAGGCCATTCTTCTGCCAATGTTTGTCTATGGAGATTGCATGGGGTTTTGCTCGATTTTAAACACCTGTGGCTGAAATAGCCGAATCCATTACTTTGAAACAGAGTCCACATACTTTTGTAAATATAGTGTATATCTATGACAGAGGTAATTCATCTGTAGCCACGAAACACATCAACTTTAAAAGACAGCTCGCAGACCTCTATGCTTGTTAGGGCCAGATCAGCAGTCCAGATGCCGGCTATGTAAACTCATGAAGGGATGATTAATTGACATGTCATGCCTGCCTTTGACAGTCGTTATAAATCTGATTTAGCTGTAGCACGGGAGGCCACGGAGAAGGGCAGGCATTTGGACATTAAGATTTCAAAGGAATGATATCAAGAGGAGTAAGTCATGACTCACGGATAGTACTGCCAGAAATTTGTAAAAAGTTCTAGCAGGATCTAAGGATGTATGTCTATGGTTGAGCCCAAAATGGAACCTTATTCCTAAAATATAACATAGTGCACTACCTTTGACCTATGAGCCCTGTTCAAAAGTAGTTCACTAAATAGAATATATAGTGCCATTTGTGATGAAGCCTGTGTGCAGCGTTGAGGGGTTTGGGATGGTTAAAAGAAAAACATTTGGCCGTGTATTGTACTTTTGTACGCCTCTCAAACCCCCATTATCCTCCTGTTATTTCCAAGATGGCGGCATCAGTCATGTGAGGCCCCTTGGAAATTGAGAATGCAGGGAGGGTGTCAAAGGAGCTATTTACTGGTAGATTGATGGGAGCAGGCGATAAAAGGTGGTCGGTTGGTGGTCGCATCCTGTGACCATCTGCATGGGAGTCATGCTAATTATTCAGATAGGACACAGATGCTACAGAAGAAGATGAGATCTTCTACTCACCAGAGTTGCTATCTACACACATAGGCTACGTCTCCAATGGCACCCTATTCTCTGTATAGTGGGAATATGGGCCCTGGTCAAAAGTAGTGGGACGGGCTCGTGGTAATGGCTGCAGCGGAATAGCTGGAATGGTATCAAATACATCAAACATGTTTTCATGTGTTTGATGCCATTCCATTTGCGCCATTCCAGCCATTATTATGAGCCGTCCTCCCCTCAGCAGCCTCCACTGTTGTGTAGCATACAATTAATAAGATCAATCAATCAATGTATATGCAAAAACACAGATATTAAAAACTATTCCCAAAATATCTATCTGCAGTAGATCATGCTAGGATTTTTTTTCTTTTATAAGATAGTTGATGTGACTTCTCATTTATACTGAATAAAAATATAAACGCAACATGCAAAAATGTCAAAGATTTTGCTGAGTTACAGTCCATATAAGGAAATCAGTCAATTGAAATAAATAAATTAGGCCCTAATCTATGAATTTCACATGACTGGGCAGGGGCGTAGCCATGGGTGGGCCTTGGAAGGCATAGGCTCACCATTGGGGAGCCAGGCCGCCCCATTGGGGAGCCAGGCCCAGCCAATCAGAATTCGTTTTTCCCTTTATTACAGCCAGAAATACTCCTCAGCACTACCCCCCTCCCCCTCTGACTATCTGCGTAGGTGAAAAAAACAGATGTAGAGGTCCTGGGTTGGTGTGGTTACATGTGGTCTGCCGTTGTGAGGTTGGTTGGATGTACTGCCAAATTCTCTAAAACGCCATTGGAGCTGGCTTGTGGTACTGAAATTAACATTAGATTGTCTGGCAACAGCTCTGGTGTACATTCCTGCAGTGAGGATGCCAATTGCACGCTCCCTCAAAACTTGAGACATATGTGGCATTGTGTTGTGTGACAAAACTGCACATTTTAGTGGCCTTTTGTCTCCAGCACAATGTCACGCCCTGACCATAGTTTGTTTTGTATGTTTCTATGTTTTGTTTTGTCAGGGTGTGATCTGAGTGTGCATTCTATGTTGTATGTCTAGTTTGTCTGTTTCTATGTGTTTTGCCTGATATGGTTCTCAATCAGAGGCAGGTGTTTTTCGTTGTCTCTGATTGGGAGCCATATTTAGGTAGCCTGTTTTGTCATTGTGGGTTGTGGGTGATTGTTCCTGTTTGTGTGTTCCTGTGTTTAGTGTTCACTATTTTGGGACTGTTGCGTCTTCGTTTATTTTGTCAGTTTATTGTTTTGTTCTTTATTGAAAGTATTCTAATAAATATGAATACTCACCACGCTGCGTATTGGTCCGATATCTCCTTCGAGGAGGACGAAGAACGTGACACACAAGGTGCACCTGTGTAATGATCATGCGGTTTAATCAGCTTCCCAATGTGCCACACCTGTCAGGTGGATTATCTTGACAAAGGATAAAAATCTGACTAACAGGATGTAAACACATGTGTGCACAACATTTGAGAGAAATAAGATTTTTGGCCTATGGAACATTTCTGGAATATTTTATTTCAGCTCATGAAACATGGGACCAGCACTTTACATGTTGTGTTTATATTTTTGTTCAGTGTAGTTTTGAGTCAGTACCACAAACATTTGAATTAATAATGACTTTTTATTGACTTTGAGTTCAACTTACTAGAAGTATTTGAGTTAAACATGCCCTTACAGTGTATTGGAGAGGTAGAGGAGGATCAACTGCCATGAGATCCTTTGGGAGGGAATAAAATGTATCTCCACATTAAACAGTTATATCACTTGATCAAAGTCGTCTGTAGGTTAGGTGTTTGTGTAGGTGGCAGCGACAAAACCGAGTGTGTGTTTTCGGTTTCTCTCTCTCTTTCTGTGTGTATATGTGTGTGTGTGTCTTTGTGGTTGGAAACTGGTGATGAATTGCTCAAATGTTGGCCTGTTGTGTGACAAGAACTAAAGAGAACCTTACAAGACTCAACAATTGTTTTTGATATAGCTGCATTGTTATAAAGATATGAACCTGAAAGGTACATTGAGTACACCAAGACAAAAACAGAATGTTTTTAAATAGACAATAAACAGAAAATAATAGTGATTTATCAAGTTTGTCGTGGTGACGTAAGAGTTAACAGTCCCAGTTATTACAGTAATGTGAATGTACCCACCCGTCACAGTGCAGACCTGGTTTCAAATAGTATTAGAAATCATTTCAAATACTTTTATCCGTGTTTGATTGAGCTTGCCTAGCATAAAATTAACCAATATAAAAGTTCCAAAACTGTAACCCCATAATTTTTGGCAATCTAGGCGGGCTCAAAGTATTTGAATGATTTGAAATTGTATTTGAACCCAGGTCAGTCGCTGAGAAAGGCATCTGAACCACAGCTGGTCTGACTGAGTGAGTCCAGGTCATCTAGGGGCCAACAGGGGCTCTCTCTCTCTGCTGATCAAGGCCCCGCTCTGCTCTCTGTATATGACAGACAGACAGGGGGATGAATGATGGCCCGGAGAGTAAATGCCAAAAATGCTATACTGACCCAAAGCTCCTCTACAAGGTTATTTACGTTTTCACATAGCATCCACTCTTGAATGTCTATGTTTCAGTATTTCAAGGCAGGATGAATGAATTAGAAACCCGGTTGAAGCCGCTGCAGTAGCATGCTTTCTGAGACACACAGTACACACATAGCAGGGAAAGTTCATTCCCCCGCCTCTCTGACATGCCCATCCATACGTTGTGTGCTGTGTGCTAGCTGCCTGAACTGAAGAGTACGCTGTAAGGATCTTTCAATAACTTGTCTATCTTTGTTATTCATCTGAAGCCGCCTGCAGAATCAACTTGATCCAGAAACACTGGGTAGAACCAGGTGTAGTCTAACGTCAAAGCGACTCTTGTAATACAACCTAGGCTCATAAATTACTTACAGTAATGAGCAAATGTCTGCAGAAGAAATGGCTGACACATTTGTATATGTGGAAAATAAATAAATAAGCCCATGCAACACTCTGCGGATTTAAACTTTCCAATGGGGTTTGCAGGCAAAGGAGAGGCAGAGTTAGAGGCAGGGCAGTGTTTGTTTTATGTGGAAGCCTAGAGTAAGGTTGTGTACCAAATGGCACCATTTTCCCTTTATTGTGCGCTGCTTTTGAACAGAGCCTGTAGGACTCTGGTCAAAAGTAGTGTGCTATATAGGGAACAGGGTGCCATTTGGGACATAGTTTAAACCCAGGGTTACCCACTGGGTTCAAAAATAGAGGTTCTGTGTATGTGTGTGTGTGTGTGTGTGTGTGTGTGTGTGTGTGTGTGTGTGTGTGTGTGTGTGTGTGTGTGTGTGTGTGTGTGTGTGTGTGTGTGTGTGTGTGTGTGTGTGTGTGTGTGTGTGTGTGTGTGTGTGTGTGTCCGTCTGTCCGTTCAAAGGATTAGCTAAGGCAGGTACCTAGAGCCAAGCTCGTAACTGCTTTGAGTCTCTACAACCACATACTACAGTAAGTACAAACAAAGTTAGCTCTTCTAATGCACATAGTCAAACCCATGTTATACATTTACGCTTAACAATATACTGCACCACTTATTCAAAATCCCCAAAACACACACTTCTTATTTCCTTCAACGTGTGTATGACAGTAGTGGCTAAACCAAAGCACTACAGCCACAGCCAGAAAGTCGGTGTTACGCAATTATACATATTATTTCAACAGAGACCTGCCAAAAAGAAGAGGAAACTATACACTGTGATATATTCATGGAGAGAAATGAAAAGAATTCAACAAATCCTTGCTCCCATTTTGTGGTGTGGCATGGGTGGTAGGGAAGCATGGCCTCGTTTGAGAAAGGGAACATGCTTAAGTTATTACAGCAGCAAGACTATCTGTCAAAGCCTGGCTGTTTTGGCATGGCGCATACCGCTGCTGAGATCAGAGGTAGATTCTGCTTGAATTTACTGCTAAAGGACCTTGGATGGAGGCAGACGGCTATTAATTCCCTTTCTGCATCCTTGGCCTCAGACACTTTGACACATTAGATATGGTGTATGTTCCAAATGGCACCCTAAATAGTGCACTACTTTTGACCAGGACCCTATGGGCCCTGGTCGAAAGTAGTGCACTGTGTAGGGAATAGGGTTCCATTTGGGACATACAGTTCTCTTCTAACACGCAGAAGATTATGTCTCTACTGGCCAAACCTTACAACTGTGGTGTAATATCATTAGGGTAATTTGTATCACTCAGTATGCAGCTCTTTCTCAATTACTTCCTGTGATATGAGAATTTATCGTGAAGGGAAGATTTGAGGGCAGTGTTTCAGTTTAATGCAATTATGTTATTAGTAGTGGAAAGTTACTTCTAAAGTAACGGCTTAGATTTCTCAAAGCATCCTGTAACAACCAAACATTGACATTACTGTAATAACTGGGACTGTTAACCCTCATGTCACCACGACACACTCGAATAATACTATTATATGAACTGACATAGAAACATTAAGAACACCTGCACTTTCCATGACATAGACTAACCAGGTGAATCCAGGTGAAAGCTATGGTCCCTTATTGATGTTAAATCCACTTCAATCAGTGTAGATAAAGGGGAGGAGACAGGTTAAAGAAGTATTTTTAATCCTTGAGACAATTGAGACATGGATTGTGTATGTTTGCCATTCAGAGGGTGAATGGGCAAGACAAAAGACTTACGTGCCTTTGAACGGGGTATGGTAGTAAGAGCCAGGCACACTGGTTTGAGTGTGTCAAGAACTGCAACGCTGCTGGGTTTTTCTTGCTCAACAGTTTCTCGTGTGTATCAAGAATGGTCCACCACCCAAAGGCCAACTTGACACAACTGCATTGGAGTCAACATGGGCCAGCATCCCTGTGGAATGCTTTTGACACCTTGTAGAGTCTATGCCCTAACGAATTGAGGCTGTTCTGAGGGCAGAAGGGGGGGTGCAACTCAATATTAGGAAGAGGTTCCTAATGTTTTGTATACTCAGTGTACAGGCATATACAAAAGAGGCCTATGCTAAAGTATCAGAACTGATTGTAGATTATACATGTATGATTTTCATGAAATGTGATGAAATTTGGATGAAACCAGATCAAAGTAGGACTACAAAAGTATGAAAAATTACTGTTGCTTCTAAATCAAGTTTGATCATAAAATTATGGTTCCCTCCCCCATGCCAAACACTTGGATTCAGGAGGCGGGATGGAGGCAGGATTATTAAGGGCTTTTTGTGACATCACAAAAAGCCTCATTTTAATACACCAATGGTAACGTCTTATTCTCTTACCTAATAAAAATAAGTACCGCCTTGTAACCAACATCGCAGAAGGTGTGTTCGTAGAGGGGTGTGGTTTACATAGATAGGTAGCTGTTCTACTGGTGCCAAAACTTGACTGCGTGTCTGCAAACATAATTAGAGTTTTCCCCAAAGAGATAGATAGAGGACTCATCTTAGTATTTGTGCCATTATAGCAGGGGTGTCAAAGTCAAATGGACGGAGGGCCAAATAAAAAATGTAGCTACAAGCCGAGGGCCGGACTGTTCGAATGTTCATTGAAATTTTTTTAAATGACGCATATAGTCTAGTGAACCTAATTGAACCTACTGAAAACCTAACAAATATATTCCAATATGATCAGATAAATAAAGCAATATTTTCTTATGGCTCTGTCAGTAATCTTTAATTTTCAACAGACACAAAAGACAAATTTCCTTTATATAAAAATCCCCATAACATGAACATTAAATGAAAGAAACCGGTATTCAAGGCACCATCAGTAGCCTATATTTTCTATTTTAGCAAAAGTGGGCTAAATTTACTTCAAAGAAAAAAACAATAATAGCAATTTTCTATCATCCACTCAACTGAAATATTTTTAAAATATAATTGGATTGAAATACAATAAAATAAAGTGCAAAAATCTATTAATCAAAAACAACACTTTGTTTAAGGAGAAGTAACATGCAGTGAAAACAAATATTAAACTTTAACTTTTAAACTTGAACTGAGTAAAAACTCTAAATATGTGATTGCACAGTAATGTTCACTTGTTTGAGGTTGAGGGTGATACTTGGTGGTGTCCCATCTTTTCCACAAGTTCATCAATGTTCGGGGTAAGGCTCTGAGCTGAGGAAATCCTCAGAATTGAGTGGAGGTGTTCAGCAGTAAGTCGACTTCTGTGTGATGTTTTGTTCAGGTTCATCAAAGAAAACAGTTGTTCACACAGGTATGTGCTGCCAAACATAGACAACGTTTGAGCAGCCTGGATGCGCAGCTGGGGCATTGTGTCGGGGAGGAAACGGGCGAACTCCGCAGCACCCACTGCCGCATATTTTGCCCTCAGTGCATCATTGCATTGGAGGTCAATCAACTCCATTTGGAGGTTTGGTGGTGAGCTTTCCACGTCAACAGCAAATGGGTTACCGAGCAGTTCCAACCTGCTTTTTTGTGCTTCAAAGTCAGCAAATCGGCGTCGAAAGTCAGCGGCAAGCATACCTATTTTATCAGCCAACTGTGCGCTCGGGAACGCACTGGTAGAGAGCTTCTCTTTCATGGTCTGGCAGCTGGGAAAGTGGCTCAAATTTTCTTTCCGCATCTGCGTCTCCCACAGAGTCAGTTTGGTTTTAAATGCCTTCACTGTACTGTACATATCAGAGATGACATGATCCCGACCCTGCAGCTGCAAGTTCATTGCATTCAGATGACTCGTAATGTCACACAGAAAAACCATTTCACACAGAAACATTTCGTCTCGGAGTTGTGTTGTGTCTTTCCCTTTGCTGTCCAAGAACAGACAAATCTCCTCACGAAGCTCGAAACATCTTTGAAGCACCTTTCCCTGGCTTAGCCATCGCACCTCTGTGTGATAAGGCAAATCACCATGCTCCGTTTCTAACTTCGTCAGAAATGCCTTGAACTGGCGGTGATTCAAACCTTTGGCTCTGATAAAGTTAACTGTGCGCGTGATGATGCTCATTACATGCTCCATTTTCAAGGCTTTACCGCACAACGCTTCCTGGTGTATGATACAATGATAAGCTGTCAGCTCACCTGTCGCGTTTTCCTCTTGCATCTTTTCCCGTATCTTCGCCACCAGTCCGCTCCTGTGTCCACACATCGCAGGTGCTCCGTCGGTTGTCAAACCCACGAGTTTTTCCCAAGGCAGCTCCATCTCATTTACACATCTTGACACCTCTTCATACAAATCATGCCCCGTAGTTGTGCCATGCATAGGACGTAAAGCCAAAAACTCCTCTGTCACGCTTAGGCTGGAGTCCACTCCGCGGATGAAAATTGACAACTGGGCAATGTCAGAAATGTCGGTGCTCTCATCCACAGCCAAGGAATATGCAATGAAATCTTTTCCCTTTTTCACAAGCTGCTCTTTTAGATTGATGGACAACTGGTCTACTCTCTCGGCAATGGTGTTTCTGCTCAGACTCACATTTAAAAAGAGTTGCCTTTTTTCTGGGCAAACTTCGTCACAAACTTTAATCATGCAGTTTTTGATGAAATCCCCCTCCGTAAATGGCCGGGCTGATTTAGCGATCTCTTCTGCCAAAATAAAACTGGCCTTGACAGCAGCCTGGCCTTGTGATTTGGCTTTTTTGAACAGAGCCTGTCGAGATTTGAGGCCTCGTTTTAATTCCTCTGCCTTTTGTAGCCTTTGTTCCATGTCCATATTCTTGTTTTTGTCCGCGTGTTTCGTTTCATAATGTCGTCTCAGATTATACTCTTTCAGTACCGCCACACTTTCTCCACACAGAAGACACACAGGTTTTCCAGCTACCTCCGTGAACATATACTCCGACTCCCACCTTGTTTGAAACCCCCGGTTCTCAGTGTCCACCTTCCGTTTTGCCATTTTTGATGGGTATCTGAAAGTTAATTTTACTGTGATGCTGACGACTGCTGTGCCAATAAATATTGAAATGAAGCAGCCTACTGCTCGGTGCGTCACCGTTGCATTGTGGGAAATGTAGTATTGGTGCGTGTAAAAGATCTGCGGGCTGCCGGCTTGCTGCGGTCTGCGGGCCGGTTCTAATAATAAATCAAGATCATCCCAGGGGCCGTAAAAAACCTTCTCGCGGGCCGGATGTGGCCCGCGGACCTTGACTCTGACATATGTGCATTATAGCATCTGTGACAGCATGGACTACTTCTACATTTTGAAGTAGTACATTTTCTTCTTCAAGATTGGCTGATCCTCCTGATGACCTGTTCAGAAATGACTCCAACATGGTCACCAGGAGGGATTAGCCAATGAAGTTGCATGTCCCACCCAGGTGACTACATTAAAATGGTGGAAGCCCTCAATGACACTACCTATGATAATACAGCCTTTTGGCCGCTAGAGGCCTCTATCATTCTCTATGGGTTTCCCCATTCATCTGAGGCAAATATAATTATAGGTTTCTGCTTTCATCTGTGTCTGGTGTTAGCTGGTTACTGGCTAGCTAGGTCTTCAGCCAGAATGGATTAAAAGCAGGGGAAGGGTTGCCTAAAACGCTGATGCAGTTGTCATGTTATTACATCAAGAGACATGCCAAACAGGACATTTGTACAAACTTCTTGACATTATTGATAGTCATGATATGTGAACATTTTCTGACAGTCAATATACTGAATATATGTAACGTACCTAGACTTCACCCTGCAAAGTTTCAACTAAAATTGTCTAAGATGAACTAGCTTGATAAACAATGCAGACAATTTTATTCGGGCTAGCTAGCTAAATTGTATAGGCAACATTTATATATTGATGCTGTTACAATAACCAAACAGTTCGATAATCAAATAATTTGTGAAACCATGATGTGTATGACAGGATTGGATGTTGCATGCAATTTCAATGTTGTTTGAGTCACTGTGTTTATCAGAAATTTGCTTGAGATAATCTCACTACAACACTCTGTCCATGTTGCTTGGCATAAGCATTTTCAAAGAATTGTCAGTCAAGTTGAGCTCCCCGCCATCTCAGTCTACTAGCTCCCAGACCACTCAGTCTCTTTTCAGACTTCCAGGTAGTTAGACATGAGAGAAGAAAACAAAATCTCTGATTTTGAGCATTTGTATCCAGAACAATATTGTGGGTGATGTTTTAGTCACTCAAAAGGCTATTTTACATGGGAATCAAAATGACTGTTTGGGCCCTTTAACCTTTTTGTGGGTTTTCTTCACTCTTCAGTCGTTTTTCCCCAAGCCAATACAGCCACTAGAGTTAAATCTAAAAATCAACAGGTTGAATTTATTCATCCAAATTCATCCATAACACAATGTGCAGCATTGTAAAGCTAAGTCAAAACCTGATAAAGGTTAGAAAGTCTCTAAGCAAAGTGACATGTATGGTAACTGACTCCTAGAAATGTAACAAAATAAATGTTTCTTGTTTAACTCATGTACAATTATTATAAATTCAATTCAATTAATCAAAAACACTATGAACAAAAGTTCTGAGCCAAAGACATTTTGAAAATAAGACAACATGACAGCCTTGTGAAAGTAAATCGACAAGCGTTGAGATATGATCATTTGAGATGCACACAAGATGCTATTTTCTCTCTCTTTTCACTGAAAGCAGACATTGTTGTCCACAGAGATTGTTATCATAATTCATGGCAGTTCAACCAAAGTTCATAACAGAACTTCAACAAACACTTAGACGATGTCCCAACTGGCACACTATTCCCTATATAGTGCACTGTGGGCCCTGGTCAAAAGTATACAGGGTGCCATTTAGGAGGCAACCTTCTCCATTTCCTAATCAGATGACGCTACAGAGATAAAGTCATTGTTTAGACATGTGGTGAAGTGTGTCCACATCCCAAATGGCCAGATAATGAAGATTTTATTTCCATCATGTTGAGTCTGCGTCCCAAATGGCACCCAACGTCCATCAATCCCAACTACTGTTTGTCTACGTTGTTAGTACGGCATATCAGGGCTCATATGCACACAGTGTGTCCGAGTAGGAGTGCTGCTCTAGGACCAGGTCCATCGTCTTCATTATCCATTATGATTTAAAAGGTTAAAATGATCCCAGATCAGCATTTAGTGAATATGGGCCCAGAACCTCGGGAATAGCGCCTACCCTCTCCTACACCTCCATCTTTGTTTGAATCCGTACATACCCCAAAACTGGCACTTCAATCCCTTCCTTCCTTCCTTCCTTCCTTCCTTCCTTCCTTCCTTCCTTCCTTCCTTCCTTCCTTCCTTCCTTCCTTCCTTCCTTCCTTCCTTCCTTCCTTCCTACCTTCCTTCCTTCCTTCCTTCCTTCCTTCCTTCTTCTCTCAGAAAGAAGCTTAGAGACCTGGTTGGTGTGATCAAGGCTTATCCCTCTGCTGACATGTTATCATTGGACAGACTGCTGGTTAAGCAAAGGATTAGCTAGCACACTCATGCTAATGCAGTCAACCTGTCACGAGATCAAAGCTGTTCACTACAGATTAAGACCAATTAAAGCAGGTGGCCCTACACAAATTAATAGCTAAATAGCCGGGGCACTCACCTGTTACACAGAGAAACACACAGCTGAATGTCTTTGTTCTCTTTAGCTAAATTACGTGTTGAAAGGGTGAAAATGCCTGACTTCTCACCTTTTTGGACTAATAAATGCTGTTGTTATCATTGTCACATGATTTAGAATAGATATTTTAGATGTATGTGGCTTATGTACTGTAAGAAGAGAATAAATAGGCACTAAACATACTTATAATATTTACAAAATATTAAACAGGACTAATAGCAACACAAGTCAGAGCACTGACATAAAGCAGGGCCATGTTCAGGGGACAAATGTTTTTGAAAGTTGCAGACAGAAATGCCATGAATACAGGCGATGTGATTCCTTATTCTACATGTCAGAGAGGCATGTTTGATCTACATAGCCTATTTCTATTTGAACGTTCCAAAACGTTCAATTCGGCTGAAAATATAACAGATAGCAACATGAGCAGTAATAAAGTATAGCCCAACCTTCCATGTCTGGCCACAACAGGGATGTATTCATTACGCTGAGAGAAGCAAAGCATTTCTTAAATGGAAGAAAAGGTAATGAAACGGGGAGGGACCTACCTGAATTTGTCCAAAATAAACTTTAAGTTTCATTGCTAAACTGATAGAACTAATGATTACAGTACACCCCAGGAAATGAGAGTTTTAAAAACATTTTACCCATAATGCCTTCCACAATTTTGGATAAATGCTGAAAATAAGGTCTGTGGTAAACACAGACTTAGGAGAAGTTTTGTTCTATGAGATACAGTAATCTTCATCAGCTAACGTCACTCTATAGAGTTCGCCTGCATGTGGTCTTAAAAAACAGAAATTTGTTTTCTTTGGTTCGTTCAGCCATTCCTATGGGGAAAATGAATGGGGAAAGAATAGGGTTTAGGGAAACCACAGGCTTAGGAGTTCTTATACATTTTGTTGTTCTATGAGATAACATCAGTCAGTTAACATGACCTTTATGAATTATGAAGCCTTCATGAGCTTTATGTGCATTTTTTTATTACATAATGGTTCAAAATTCACAGAGTGATGCTAGCTGATGAAGATTATCTAATAGAACAAAACGAATTAGATCTCTTAAGCCTGTGTTTCCCACAGACCTTATTTTCGGCATTTATCCAAAAACCCTACAAAATCGAATTTCCCTATAGGCTTTGTCCAATGAACCATAGTGCCTACAAAAATATGCCATTACTATTTCTCTCTATTTGGGGTGGTCCTGCAAGTGGGAATGCTTGTATCTGCAGGAATGCCTCTTTATACTTCTATCAGTCCATTTTTTATCTAGGACTCCAGTACACAGGAGAAGGGTGTAATTGCAGACCACAATTAGTTTTCTGATATGGCCATTTCTTGATGTCAAGTTACACCCATTGACGCTCACCATTGGTCCGTGATCGTTTCTTTTGCGTCAGGGATGACAGTTGTCTACAACAGTGACAACTATAGCATTGTAGCTAAGCCCAACCCCAACCCTTTCCCAACCTTAACATCATTCTCCCAACCTGCCACACTAATTCACTTAACATGCCACGTTAATTATACTAACCTGCCACGTTAGTTATCCTAACTTGCTATGTAAACAAATCATCTGTGTCGAGAAACCATCAGTCTCATAACATCGGAACTGACCAATGGCAGGTATCAATGGACTGACCAATGACAGGCACCAATAATGGCTGTTTCCTGATATCAAGGAACGCACACATGAAGAAACGCTCCAAATTGCGGTATGCAATTACACCATATTGGTACACAGGTGGGAGGCGAGTGCTCCAGAACTGCAGGGGGCGGTAATGCACCATAACGTTGGATGCCAACCACCGATTAACCCCACAGAAGAAGAGGCAGGGGAGACAACGGTAGACAACGGTGTCCTTCGGGCGAGGTTGGAGAAAATGGCGGAGCTGATGTTTGAATCAGATGGCGTGTTGAGTGAAGATGAGTGTGAGAAGAACTGCATTCCAGTGGAGAATACAAAAGGGAATAAGAGAAGTAAAGTGGTAGTGGAATCTATTAAATCCAAGCCTAGTTCTGAGTCTTATTTGGAGGGAGTAAGGGTTTTGGATCGATGTTGTTATCTGGGAGATCTGTTTGAAGTTAAAAATAAAGGAGAGCCGCACACTCCTGTACCCTGATGAAGACAGCTTGCCTGTCGAAACGTTGGTAAATTAAATCTTTTTGCATCTGAGCTCCTAGAGTGTGCGGCTCTCTATTTTTAAGTTTTCTACTCCGCTAGCCAGCACCTCGCCTAAATAGGTGTGCGTTTCTTTTTCTTCTAGATAGATCTGTTTGAAGTCCCTATAAAAATTGTAGATGCGTTGGATGAGATGGCGTTGATGAGAGTAGTGAGAAGTGGGTGTATTATGTTTTTTTGTGTATCTTTGGAAAAGAAAGACAAGCTCTGAGTCTCAAGAAGATATCGGATTGGAATGTGTCTTGTGGGGATCTTTGGGGCCTATCAAGGGGGTTATCTCTGGGGTGGCGTTAGCCCACCCCATCCAAAACCATATTTGGGTTTTGTGAGAGCCTTCGTGCCCAAAATATTTAATCATGCGTCAAGTGTATGTAGACGGGAGAGGTATCATATGCCAGCTGAGCCTAAATGCTGCAATTGTGTGGTGAACATGCACCCGCATTTCTGAAGTGTCCTGTTAAGGTGAAGGAGACGGAGGTTGCCAGATTAAGGGCTGTCCAGGATGTCTCCTATCTGGAGGCGGTGAGAAGAGTGGAAGAAAGGTGTGAAGTTGAAGACATAATGGTAGTAGGAGTAGAGACACCAGATAATATTCCTTGCCAACAGAGGGATCCTGATATGTTGCATGTTAAGAAGGTGGACTTTGTAGCGTTTATTGCCTTTGTTATTAACTGCACAGTGCAAACGGATAGGAAATCCTGAGAAAATAGGCATCATTGTGAGTGCAGCTGAGCGTTTTTTGAGAATCTGTGATTTTACAGCAGATACATTACAAGGAATCTGCATTGTTGGTTAAGGGATTGTAAGCATTTCACTGTACGGTCTGCACCTGTAGTATTCGGCGCATATGACAAATAAAATATAATTTGATTTTTGAATCCTGTCTATGAACGCTCCGTCCTCACAGGCACCCAAGCCTGTTTAGGGATTTGAATTGTGACTGAAAATATTTGTTGTTTTAATACCCATACCAATAGTTGTAGTCTGCTATAAAACTGTAAAGAAGAAGACAGTGTCCTTCACCTAGGACTCCGGTACATGGAAGGCGGGATAGGTAGTTAGCTAGGACACCGGTAGACAGTGCCCTTTTCCCCTGCAGGTCTGTTAACAATGGCGAGGGGAGGTATTCGGCAGGTGTTAGCGAATGACATTAGGTGCTAGCTAGTTAGCATTTCAGTCTTTTATTTAACCTACTTTGATTGCATTGTCTGTGAATAGCTGAAATTGCATCTAGGTAAAGTTTTACATTGTGTGAAATCATCTCAGCAGTGCTCTCACCAAATTCATGTAAGTAGTATTGAATATGGACAGCTTCATATTCTCCTCTAGATGTCAGCTAAATACAGCCTCCTGGCTTGGCTAGCCACCAAATATCCTCACCTCACTGCCTCTGGCCCCTCTGGTCCCTCCAAAGCCATCTTTAATTAGTCCTATACTTTCATTTGTTTCCTTCCTAAGCCCATTTGGCTGCTCTACCATCCATCAGCAAATAGGAAGGAAAAATATGAGGTGTTTGGGGAGCGGACGGCATGGCATTTGAAGCTAGGTGACTCCCCACTGGTCGTGAACACAAGGTAAGAATTAATCAAATGTTCATAGTGCCATGGCCATCACCAGCTGGCAGGGACAGATTCTGAGCTCTCCGAGTTAGGGAGTCCACAGAGAGGCCCTCATGGCACAGCTGAGTTTGTCTTGTAAAAGTGCAGCTGTCCAAAACATGACAGCTACAGCATTAGCAGGGCCATTAAGAGGTGTAGAACATTTCCAGGGAAATTATTTGAAAAATGACAACCCCTGTCTACGGTGAGATATTAATTATACTCGGCACCCAATGGCAAATAACACTTTCTAAAACGGTTGGGAGGACAAAGATTTGACTTGTTTTCCTTCTCTCTCTCTCTCTCTCTCTCTCTCTGTCTCTCTCTCTCCCTCTCTCTCTCCCTCTACGGTATTGTAAGGCTTGTCACTAAGGTTTTAGTAAAAATATATATACCCTCAGTGGCCAGTTTATTAGGTACACCCATCTAGTACCGGTTTGTCACACCATTCTTGAAAAGCCCAAGAGGCCGGCCCTTTCTGAGATACTGGAACCGGCGCACCTGACATCGACGATCATACCATACCATTTTAATACGGTCTTAAATACCTCTATGGACCGGAAAGGAAATCACACTACAAACTATCACCCTCAGGCACTTAAGGAAATCAGGAATGTCATGGATATATTGGAATTAGTGGATATATGGAGACTTAAATACCCTGACCTAGTGAGATATACATGGCGGAGGCTTAATCAAGCTAGTCGCCTTGACTACTTTCTTATATCATTCTCTCTGGCACCAAAAGTTAAAAAGTGTTTGATAGGGGACAGAATGCGGTCGGACCATCACATAATTAGCATATATATTACTCTTACAGAATTTCCACGTGGGCGAGGATATTGGAAATTTAATCAAAGCCTACTAGATGATAAATTGTTTAGAACTAGGACAGAAGAATTTATAACTGACTTTTTTAGACATAACATAAGTACAGCAGATCCCCATATTGTATGGGACACTTTTAAGTGTGCCTTTAGAGGCCATGCAATTCAGTACTCATCTATAAAACAAAAGCAATTTCGATCAAAAGATTCCATATTAACAAAGGAAATTGAAGGACTAACAGTACAGTTAGATAACAATAAAAACGGTACCATAGAGGCACAGAATAAGTTAGAGGTAAAACAAAAAGAAATGGAGGAACTTATTCAAGAAAGATCCAGTGTAATATATTACAAAAATAAAGCGAACTGGATGGAATATGGGGAAAAATGCACCAAATTCTTTTTCAATCTTCAATATAGAAATGCTACCAAAAAAAACGTATTAAAACTTGTTACAAATGATGGAGTCACGCATGATTCACCAAATTATATTTTGAAAGAGGAAGTAAAGTACTTTAAGAATATAATTTCGTTTCAGGCTCCTCCATCTCCACTAACTGAAACTAATTGTATGGATTCTTTCCCTAATAATAATGTAAAATTAACATCTGTACAGAAAGACTCATGTGAAGGCTTAATTACAGAGGAGGAACTACTTGATGCAATTGGGGCCTTTAAGGATGGGAAAACTCCAGGACTGGATGGCATACCAGTGGAAGTATACAAACATTTTTTTGATATACTCAAAGGACCATTATTAGCTTGTTTTAACCACTCCTATATAAATGATAGATTATCAGACACGCAACAAGAAGGTGTGATATCATTATTACTGAAACAGGACCCAAGTGGTATATATAAAGACCCAGTCCATTTCAAAAATTAGAGACCTCTTACACTTCAGTGTTGTGATGCAAAAATCCTAGCAAAATGCTTGGCGCATAGAATAAAAAAAGTTTTGTCAGATATTATTCATCCTAATCAGACAGGTTTTTTACATGGACGATACATTGGAGATAATATAAGGCAAGTACTGGAAACAATAGAACACTATGAAATATCGGGGACACCAGGCCTGGTTTTCATAGCTGATTTTGAAAAGGCTTTTGATAAAGTACGACTGGAGTTTATATATAAATGCCTAGAATATTTCAATTTTGGGGAATCTCTTATAAAATGAGTAAAAATTATGTATAGTAACCCTAGGTGTAAAATAGTAAATAATGGCTACATCTCAGAAAGTTTTAAACTATCTAGAGGAGTAAAACAAGGTTGTCCACTATCGGCATATCTATTTATTATTGGCATCGAAATGTTAGCTGTTAAAAGGTGTCATTGTACGCTGATGATTCATGTTTTCTTTTAAAACCACAACTAGAATCTCTCCACGGCCTCTTAGAGGATCTAGATACATTTGCTATCCTCTCTGGATTAAAACCAAATTATGATAAATGTACCATATTACATATTGGATCACTAAAAAATACACATTTTACATTGCCATGTAGTTTACCAATTAAATGGTCTGACGGTGATGTGGACATACTCGGTATACAAATCCCAAAAGAAAGAAATGATCTCACTCCAATAAATTTTTATA
Source organism: Salvelinus fontinalis (assembly GCF_029448725.1). Classification (NCBI taxonomy): domain Eukaryota; kingdom Metazoa; phylum Chordata; class Actinopteri; order Salmoniformes; family Salmonidae; genus Salvelinus; species Salvelinus fontinalis. The sequence goes on from NC_074665.1 coordinate 72,655,256, forward strand.
GAAAGTTAGCAAAAATAGATAAGATCTTTCTACCATGGAAAGGAAAATACCTGTCTATTTGTGGGAAAATCACCCTGATTAACTCTTTAATCATATCACAGTTTACCTATTTGCTTATGGTTTTGCCTACACCTAGTGACGTGCTTTTTAAATTATATGAACAAAAAATATTCAATTTTATTTGGAACGGCAAGCCAGATAAAATTAAAAGGGCCTATTTATATAACGAATATGAATTCTGAGGGCAGAAATTATTAAATATTAAAGCATTAGACCTCTCACTAAAGGCATCAGTCATACAAAAGTTATACTTAAATCCAAACTGGTTCTCTAGTAGATTGGTACGAATGTCTCATCCTATGTTCAAGAAGGGCCTTTTTCCCTTTATTCAGATTACACCTGCTCACTTTCGGTTGCTTGAAAAGGAAATAATCTCCAAAATATCTTTATTTTTTAAACAAGCCTTAGAAAGTTGGTTGCAATTTCAGTTTAATCCACCTGAAAGAACGGAACAAATAGTACAACAAATCTTGTGGTTAAATTCAAATATAGTAATTGATAAAAAAAATGTATTTATCGAAGAAATTTTTAAAAAAGGTATAATTTTTGTGAATGATATCATAAATAGGACTGGTGGAGTAATGTCACACATGCAGCTAACACAGACATATGGAAATGTCTGCTCCACCCAAAATTACAACCAATTAATTGCAGCATTACCACAAAAATGGAAGAGGCAGGTGGAAGGGGATAAAAGTAAGGAACTTGTATGTCGGCCTTATATTAAAGAACATAAATGGTTAAAGAAAAGTGTGATAAATAAAAACATATACCAATTTCATTTAAGGACCAAAAAACTTACAGCTGTGCCATATAAATTGCAAAATAGTTGGGAAGAGATTTTCGATGTACCCATTCCATGGCACATGGTTTATGAATTGATACGCAAAACAACGCCGGATTCAAAACTTCGAATTTTTCAATTTAAATTATTGTACAAAATTCTTGCAACTAATAGAATGTTATATATATGGGGGATAAAATCTTCTCAGCTCTGTAGATTCTGCTGTGAGGAGGCAGAGTCATTAGACCACTTATTTTGGTATTGTCCGCATGTAGCTCGTTTTTGGTCACAGGTCCAGGAATGGTTGAAGAATTGCAACATTTGCGTAGAACCAACACTACAGATAGCAAACCTGGGGGATTTGAAAAGCCATAGTCAATCAATCAATAATATAATAATTATTTTAGCTTTTTTTTTTATTTTTAATTTACAATCCGTGGAAGCTATGAGAATAGGAAGATTCAAATCTTTTGTGAAGCATCACAGCACAGTTGAAAAATGTATGGCAAATAAAAATCCGAAATGGATGATGTTGGAAGATAGATGGGAAAGGTTGAGTGGAGCTGAAGGGTGGGACTAATAACAAGATAAACAATGTAGGGCATACGGGATCTGTGAAATGTGTATAGGTGCGGAGCTATTGTGAAATAGCACAGTTACAAGTGGAAATCAATCTGGATGGACAACAGAAATAGAGGAAGGACTAAGAACAAACAAGAGAGAACTATTATAAAGTAGACTGTGTCTGTAAAATGTGTATAAGATGTATAAATTGAAGGTAAAAACAGAAATGTTTATCAGTTTACTCCAATTGGGGGATCGGTGGTAGGGTTTGCAGGGAATAATAATAAAGGTATACTCTTTTAAAAAAGTATGTATGTCTATGTAGGTATGTGTATGTATATATGTGTATATGTATGCATACGTGAATGGATATATATATTTACCCAAAAAAATATGGGGGATTGGAAATGATGCAGACAATTACATTGGAAGCAACATTCTTTCCGCAATATTAAGCTGATCCACCCCCACAAAAAAAAAAAAAAAAAAAAAGAGGCCGGCCCTTTCTGAGATACTGGAACCGGCGCACCTGACATCGACGATCATACCATGCTCAAAGGCGCGTAGGTAACTAGTTTAACCCATCCTAACATTCAATCGAACAGTAACTGAATGCCTGCCTGCTTTATATAGCAAGCCACGGCCACGTGACTCACTGTCTGTCGGAGCGAACCATTTTCGTGAACGGGGTGGTGTACCTCATAATCTGGCCGCTGAGTGTATAATTCTATGGTGGGAACCTGCAAGTTGGTTCACAACTTTATCTTTTTATTTATAAATAACAGACATTTAAAAAATATCTGCCCTTCTTATTATATGAAATAAGCCTCTCAAGTTGTAAACTAACATAAAGGAGTGGTAACATAAACCTCATTAACAAAAGTGGCAGCCTGACCTACCGTTGAGATATACTATTTACTTTCCAATGTGTCGTCAGTCTGGTAGCTATTGATCCAGTCGTATAGCTGTTAATTCTCCTCACTTTATTTGCTGTTACAGTGTACGTACGTAAAGCTGTGAGGCCAAAATAAAAAGGTGCTTGTCACATTTAATCGCTGAAAACTGTTCAGTTGTGCAGGTCATAAAATTGACTTAGTGCTTCTCTGTGAAAGACGAGCCATTTTGTTATACATTTGCACCAAGCTGTTGCTAGAGTTCTGTGGGGAGCTATAAGGTATGGTAGTAGGGGTCATGCCTGGGCTAGCCTTACAGTAGCCCTGTGGGGAGAAAGATGGAGACAGACCCAGGCCAATGTGTTTTTTCCCCCTGTCACAGCTTGAACGGTAGTCAGTTTACAGTCATTGTTTTTTCCCCCTTTAGTAGCTACTGTCTTGTTTGGTAATGAATTAAATCTGCTCATTCTTTTAATTGGGGATTTCATTTGAATTAAGTCAGACTTGTTGTTCTCTAGAATCCTAATTAAAATCACAGGTTCTGTAGTGTGTCATAAGGCCCCCTGTGACTATACTCTATTAATTGGTCGTACACAAAACTGTGTTTAGGACTTGTTTACTGTCAAAGTGAACCTGGTGAGAATAGATGGCAGTATGTTTAGACTTGTACATATACAGGGCCTTCGGGAAAGTATTCAGATCCCTTGACTATTTCCACATTTTGTTACGTTACAGCCTCATTCTAAAATGGAATAAATAACTAACAATCCTCAGCAATCGACACACAATATCCCAAAATGACAAAGTGAAAACAGATTTTTTTGAAAATGTTGCAGATTTATAAGAAATTAAAACAGAAATACCTTATTTACATAAGTATTCAGACCCTTTGCTATGAGACTCGAAATTGAGCTCAAGTGCATCCTGTTTCCATTGATCATCCTTGAGATGTTTCTACAACTTTATTGGAGTCCACCTGTTGTAAATTCAATTGACTGGACATGATTTGGAAAGGCACACACCTGTCTATATAAGGTCCCACAGTTGACAGTGCATATCAGATCAAAAACCAAGCCATGAGGTCAACGGAATTGTCCGTAGAGCACAGAGACAGGATTGTGTCAAGGCACAGATCTGGGGAAGGGTGGTAAAAATGTCTGCAGAATTGAAGGTCCCCAAGAACACAGTGGCCTTCATCATTCTTAAATGGAAGAAGTTTGGAACCACCAAGACTCTTCCTAGAGCTGGCCGCCTGGCCAAACTGAGCAACAGGACAACGACCCTAAGCACACAGCCAAGACAACGTAGGAGTGGCTTTGGGACAAGTCTCTGAATGTCCTTGAGTGGCCCAGCTAGAGCCCGATCTAACATCTTTGGAGAGACCTGAAAATAGCTGTGCAGCAATGCTTCCCATCCAACTTGACAGAGCTTGAGAGGATCTGCAGAGAAGAATAGGAGAAACTCCCCAAATACAGGTGTGCCAAGCTTGTAGCGTCATACCCAAGAACACTCAAGGCTGTAATGGCTGCCAAAGGTACTTCAACAAAGCTCTGAGTAAAGGGTCTGAATACTTATGTAAATGTTATATTTCAGTTTTTTTATTTTTAATAAATTAGCAAAAAATTCTATAAACCTGATTTTGCTTTGTCATTATTGGCTATTGTGTGTAGATTAATTAGGAAAGAATGAGGCTGTAATGTAACAGAATGTGGAAAAAGTCAAGGGGTCTGAAAACTTTCAGAAAGCAGTGTAGATATGAGTACCTCTCACATGGCCCGTCTTAAACGGGATGAGAAGGAATTATGATAGCCACATAATATTTACAAGGCTCGTAAATATGGAGTTTCCCCTCGGTGCAAACAATGTTCATTACAGCTGCTAGAACATCCACGGTGTCCCCCTGTGTGTTAGTTATGCAGATACATGCACTACCATTTATCATTACTATCTCTTCATGAATCCTATAAAGACCATATGGCAGATTAGACCTTGAAGATGGGACTTCTTCAGTACGGTCGGGGGAGCAGTGTCTATTCAGTTCATGAAAAACATGAGCGATCACACCCAGTATCTTCTCTCACGTTTATATCATAATGTCTTATTTTACATGTCATTTTCTTGCTCTCCCATCACCTGCCCGGTGGCCATGGCCCATAAAGAATGTTAACAGAAGCTGCTTCTCTCTCTCTCGCTTGCCCTCTCGCTGTTGACTAGTAGAGAAAGAGGAGGTGCTTTTTTTGTGCTGGTTTGCAGAGAGATATTAGAAGGGGCCACGAAGGAGCAGGGGCTCATGAGAAGGGATGATATATGTAGAGCCTGTGTCCCAGCTCTCCTTTGGCCCTTTGTCATTAATCATGGCCATTAGACTTTTTTCCTCCCAGCTCGCCATGTCTGCAGCCTAGCCATCAACGCTCTCCTCCTCCTCCCTTTTGTCTCATATGCGATGCTAAAGACTAGAAGAACCCTACAATCTTAGAAAAAAGGGTTATTTGGCTGTCCACATAGGAGCACCTTTTTTGGTTCCAGGTATAACCATTTTGGGTTCCATTTAGAACTCTCTGTGGAAACCGTTCTTTAAAGGTTTCTCCTATGGAGGACAGCCAAATAACCCTTTTAGATTCTAGATAGCACCTTCTTTCTAAGAGTGTAGGATGTGTTTTGGTAAGGGAATTACAAGTCATAAGCTATACTTAAGCAATAAGGCCCTAGGGGGCGTGGTATATGGCTAATATACCATTGCTAGGGCTGTTCTTAACCACGACGCAAAGCGGAGTGCCTGGACACAGCCCTTAGCTGTGGTATATTGGCCATATATCACAAACCACTGATGTGCCTTATTGCTATTATAAACTGAGTTACCAACGTAATTAGAGCAGTAAAAATACATATTTTGTCATGTAGAATACGGTCTGATATACCACGGCTGTCAGCCAATCAGCATTCAGGGCTCGAACCACCCAGTTTATAATGTGTTTTTTATTCTATTATTCTTATTCATGACATGAAAGGCGTAGTAGTCTCACTTCATCTCCCACAGCAGGAATACTACAGCAGGTTTTGGTTAGGGAATTACAAGTAATACGTTTTCCCCTTTATGTCCCTTATTTTTGGGGGTTTCTTTGCCTCTTAGCCATAATGGGAATTCAAAATTCCACACATTTTGCTACATTGGCTGCAGTATCATTTCACTGCTTAGTGTGTGTGCCTTCATTTAGCGATGACAAATTCACATTGTTCTCTTTTCGTCTTAAAGATTCAATTTTCACATTATTATCCCATTGTCTTAGCCTTGCTCCATCATACTAGCTGTTTCCCAAATAATACACTATTTCCTTTATAGTGCACTACTTTTGTCCAGAGACCTTTGGGCCCTTGTCAAAAGTAGTGCACTTCATAGGAAATAGTGTGCCATTTGGGATGTTGTCACTAGCTAATTAGCAGTCACTACCCCACACTACTCTTCACTCTAGTCACTCCATCATTATCTCTCTCTCTCTCTCTCTCTCTCTCTCCCCTCTCTCTCTCTCTCTCTCTCTCTCTCTCTCTCTAACTCTCTTTCTCTCTGTCTCTCTCACTCACTCTCCCTCTCTCTCTCTCTCTCTACCTATGTCATCAAAACAGATGTCTGATATGATAATATGTGTGAACTGAAATGTGACAGCAATTCATATAGTATATTTTTTTCAGAGGGAGCTTTTAAATGTTTGATTTGCATAACTACAGAAAATGATATTAGATGGGCATATTGATTTAATTTCATCCAAGAGCATTGTTAATTACGGTATGATAAATGTGTCATCACTTTATGATCTGTTTCTGAATGGGGTTGATGGTTGCATTAGCGAGGGACTCGCCTTACATTTCAATGGGAAGGGTATAACAGAGTAAGTCGGATGATGTTGAAGACTTTCAATGATTTCATTTAATTGGATATTGAGTGTTGAAGTTACTGTATACTATAACATGGTCTGGCAATATAATATAATATGTACTTTGATGCAAGTACAGTACTTTAACCTGACAGATGAAATGGGCTTATAGCCTACTTTATAGTTTTGCCCAAAGCCAGCTCAGTCAGTAGGCTGATATTGGATGTATATTTCTCTTAAATGGCCCTTGATGAGAAGGGATATCGTTTAGTTTCTCCATTACATTGTATAGGGGGTCTCGTGTGGGTCTGTTCTTTGATTTACCTCACAACCTTTCAGGGAATTACAAGTCTTACATTAGGATACTTAAATAGGTATTGTATTTTGGTAAAAGTAAGTCAAACCAGAATCACGTGTCTTATAAAGTTCTTTGTGTGTATTTTTATGTAATGAAGAATGCAATCTGAATCTAGGGAGCATGGTGTTTGTATGCATTTCCCACAGCTCTGAAACACAACATATATGTATTACTTCAACATATTTGCAAAATATTTCTATAGGAACATTTATTTTTGCAGTAAAACGTTGCATCATTCACAGTTTTATATAATGAACCCAAGTAGTTCATTCTGAGAATAGGAATGGGATGCTACCCAGGACAAATTAAGTATCCTCTTCTGCCTCCAGCTGAATTCAGATCTTTACAAATGGATTCCCAGAGTGCAATTTATCTAAATGAGCAGAGATCATTATTCCAGATCTGCCCCATCCTTTAATTCAACAGCATTATTGAGCAGGAGGATATCTCTTTAAACAAATGGGTGGTCTGGGTGGGCTTGAAAGGAAACAGAGCTTGAGTGCATTCATTACCCCCTCTTGATCTTCTCTTTCCTCTCACCCTCTTCAAGGTAACACAAAGCCATGCATAATGTGCAATCTGATAAGTGTTTTCTCTCGCGTGTGCCAGCCTCCCTCCCCAATCCCCTCCTCCTTGTCCTATACATCACTGGCCACCCAAATCAGCTGTGGGTTTGGTTTTGGGTTGGCGAGAAGGGAGCAGTAGTGAACTCTGGGGTAGATTGGTGGTGGCTGAAGCGGTGTGTCTGAAGTTGATTAATGGTCCTGCGAGGGTGAGAAACTCCAGGGCCAAGCTGCAGGGTCCATCCCCGTTGCATGTGACGCTGATTGGCTTTGTCCTGTGCGGGCGCGGCGGAGGAGCAGACATGAAGATTAAGTGATGCTGTCGTGTCGGGGAGCAGTGCACTGCATCATCCCGGGCCAGGAGACAGCTGTGCTGGTTAATCCTTCATCACCGGGGGAGCGCTTCCTGCCAGAGAGAGCACAGATATACAGCCAAAGATAACCCTCCATAACTTCTCCTAAAGATCAGGAAACTTTGAGTTCCATTGCATTGTGAATCATCCATCTGGTGCTGCCAGTCCTTACTTAAAAATTAGCAATGAGCTAGAGATGTGTAGACAGAAATATTGAAAAAATTAAGTAAAAAATGACCAAATAAAAGAAGGGGAAGAGGAGAGATGGGATAATGAATCTGCTCAATAAATCAAATCCAGATGGGATGAATGTTAGTCAAGGGTTAGAGGTGAACCCAGTGCAACTATATTCATACTGTATTGTTCATCATTCATCGCCTGTCCTAAAAGAGACAAACAAACAGGCATTAAATGGACCCATGTTATTTCTCTCATGTGACTGACTGCATGGCTAACTGACAGACAGATGTATACTTCATCACTCATTCTGTCGGCACATTCTGACTGTATCCTAAACTGCACTCTATTCCCTACATAGTGCCCTCGTTTGAACACTACAAAAGTAGTGAACTATATAGGCAATAGGGTGCCATTTGGAATGCAGTTATTCTATGTTCTGACCTGGGAATTCCCATAACATTAGATGGAAAATCTACACTAGCACCAGTGGCATAGCTAAAGTAGTCTGCATTTATGTGTGTACAATATACATGGCATCAGCATATTTTAGATTGCTGGGCTTTGCATGTTTGTAGTTGGTCTGATGTAGCTGTCTAAAAGTGATGGATGAACACCATCATGCAAAGTGTAAAAGGAATGGGCCTATCTGTGCTCAGAGAGAGAGAGAGCAGCAGAGATGCTGTATAGCCACTCCCTCAGTCCGAGCCCAAACGCACATTAACACTGGCCTCTTTTCAACCAAAAGAAGCTCCTTTCAAGCAGTGCCTTTATGCTTCACATATCACTTTCACAACTACTGTAGCCTAGGCTTACAGTAATGTACACTTTCCAGATTATAATGATTTCTGGGAGAAAGACACTAGATTCTACTATGAGGATGATATATTTTGTATGGCTACCTGGTATAGCATCTCTGACTGTGACATATTAGTTACGGTGTCTCTCAGAATCTGATGACTTACAATTTGCCACCTTGTTATGTTTTGATTTATGTGATACTGTCAAATTCATGGCAACCCCTTTACAGGGATTCTTACAGGCTGCACAGTGGCGAGTAAAATTCTGTATTTCATATTATATTACACCTACTGTAATATAATACGGTATCAAAGATTAAATTAGAGAGTTTAATAGTCACATGTACAGGGTTGCATGTGTAATTGCAGGGTACAATGAAATTATTGAGCTCCGAGCTCCAACACTGCAGGACAAAGTGAAATAAAACAGTAACAATAGAATATAAATATATAATAAAAATATATACAGTACCAGTAAAAAGTTTGGACACACCTACTCATTCAAGGGTTTTTCTTTATTTTTTAATATTTTCTACATTGTAGAAAAACAGTGAAGACATCAAAACTATGAAATAACACATATGGAATCATGTAGTAACCAAAAAAGGGTTAAACAAATCAAAATATATTTTATATTTGAGATGCTTCAAAGTAGCCACCCTTTACCTTGATGACAGCTTTGCACACTCTTGGCATTCTCTCAACCAGCTTCATGAGGAATGCTTTTCAAACAGTCTTATAAACTCAGCAAAAAGCAACGTCCTCTCACTGTCAACTGCATTCATTTTCAGCAAACTTAACATGTGTAAATATTTGTATGAACATAACAAGATTCAACAACTGAGACATAAACTTAACAGGTTCCACAGACATGTGACTAACAGAAATTAAATAATGTGTCCATGAACAAAGGGGGGTCAAAATCAAAAGTAACAGTCAGTATCTGGTGTGGCCACCAGCTGCATTAAGTACGGCAGTGCATCTCCTCCTCATGGACTGCACCAGATTTGCCAGTTCTTGCAGTGAGATGTTACCCCCCTCTTCCACCAAGGCACCTGCAAGTTCCCGGACATTTCTGGGGGGAATGACCCTAGCCCTAACCCTCCGATCCAACAGGTCCCAGACGTGCTCAATGGGATTGAGATCCGGGCTCTTCACTGGCCATGGCAGAACACTGGCATTCCTGTCTTGCAGGAAATCACGCACAGAACAAGCAGTATGGCTGGTGGCATTGTCATACTGGAGGGTCATGTCAGGATGAGCCTGCAGGAAGGGAATCACATGAGGGAGGGGAATGTCTTCCCTGTAACGCACAGTGTTGAGATTGCTGGCAATGGCAACAAGCTCAGTCCGATGATGTTGTGACACATCGCCCCAGACCATGACGGACCCTCCACCTCCAAATCGATCCCGCTCCAGATTACAGGCCTCGGTCTAACGCTCATTCCTTCGACGATAAACACAAATCCGACCATCAACCCTGGTGAGGCAAAACCGCAACTCGTCAGTGAAGAGCACTTTTTGCCAGTCCTGTCTGGTCCAGCAACGGTGGGTTTGTGCCCATAGGCAAAGTTTTTGCCGGTGATGTCTGGTGAGGACCTGCCTTACCACAGGTCTATAAGCCCTCAGTCCAGCCACTCTCAGCCTATTGCGGACAGTCTGAGCATTGATGGAGGGATTGTGCGTTCCTGGTGTAACTCGGGCAGTTGTTGTTGCCATCCTGTACCTGTCTCGCAGGTGTGATTTTCGGATGTACCGATCCTGTGCAGGTGCTGTTACAGCTGTCCATCCTGTCTCTCTGTAGCGCTGTCTTTTTTATTTTATTTTTATTTTTTAAAGTATTTTATTTTTGCATTTTCCAATTAACAACATTCAAGACAAACATGACAAGATATTAGACAACATTAGGACAAAGTGACAATAACAGATGAGCGTAACAAAGAAAGAAAAAATAAAACAAATTACAATTATATATACAGACATACAATAAAAAATAAAAATAATAATGAGACATTGGATCATAAGGTCACCTGCCGTAGGCTACATATTATACGTTACGTGTGAAACATTATATAAGGATAATCTAGAGGTTCATTCAATGTGATGTTGGGGGAGATTCTCCATATAGTCAATAAAAGGTTGCCAAATTCTGTAAAATGTATTTAACTTATTCCTCAAGCGGTAAGTAATTTTCTCCAGTGGGATACAACTATTAACTTCTGATAGCCACATTGCAACTGGCAGGGGGGAATCCAATTTCCATTTCAAGGCGATACATTTCTTGGCAATCGCTAACAATATTTCTGTTAGCTTTATAGTATGGCTTTGCCTAAGATTGGTGTTAGTAAAGTTGCCCAGTAGACAGACCTCCGGGTCTAGAGGGAATGCAACCCCATGAATTGAGGATATGGTATCGCATACCCCCTGCCAGAAACTGTGTAGTTTTGAACACTGCCAAGTGGAATGGAGGAATGTTCCTTCATCTGAGCCACATCTAAAACATAGGGAGGAGATATCAGGGTTGAACTTGTGCAGTCTAGATGGGGTGATATAAAGCTGATGGAGGAAATTAAACTGAATCAGTCTGTATCTGGAGTTCAATGTGGATGTAACACCATCCCTGCATAGGTCACTCCATAGACCCTCATCGAGATCAATACCCAGATCTTTTTCCCATCTAAGTCGGGGTTTATCTAGCCCAGGCAGTGTTAGTCCTGACATAAGAGCATCGTAAACACGGGAAATGGTCTTGAACAGTGGTTGGTCTGCGTGGCAGAGTTGTTCAATAGGTGACATCTTAGGTAGGTTCCATTGTCCCTTGAGAGACACCCTAATAAAGTTTCGTAGTTGTAGGTAGCTTCATGAATGACATGGTGAGCTTGCTTGCTTTGGTAAGAAGTGAGGGTTTATCAGAGGACCTGTCAAGAACTGTATCTAAACAAAAATTAAAATCTCCTCCAACCAGTAACCATCCTGGTGGTGCTTGAGCGACCTGAAGAAAGACATTCTGAATAAACATATGGTCATCGAAGTTAGGAGCATAAATATTCAATAGGGTCCAAGACTCTGAAAACATATGCCCCTGCACCAAAACAAACCTGCCAGAGGGATCAGAGATGGTGTTGCTAACGCAGAAGGGGATGTGTCTACTTATCAAAATTGCAGTTCCTCTTGCTTTGGAGTTAAAAGAGGACGCAAAAACTTGTCCTACCCATTCCCTCTTCAATTTCTTGTGTTCACTGGCTGTAAGATGTGTTTCTTGTAAAAACACGATGTCAGCCTTTAGTTTCTTAAGGTATGTATAGACTCGCTTCCTTTTAATCGGGCTGTTAAGACCTTTTACGTTGAATGTGACATATTTTAGTGGATTAAGCATAGTAGGGTTTCAAATATGTAACTGAATGGAAATCTATCATATGTAGATAGTTAGGAAATGTTTCAACATTGGTTTGAACACAGAAGTGACCTATGTGTCTCTTTAGGAAGGAAACAATAAACATAGAAAAAAAGGGAAAAAAATAAAGAATCCCACCCACCCCGATTGTTAGGCTAAAACCACAATCCCAACAATCAAACATGAATACACTTGTAGAGATACGTTGCTGCTCGCTTTCCATCTTGCTCTTACTAGCTAAACCTTGGCGTAAACTAAAACCTGCGAGCTCTCTAAATTGAAAACAAACGTTGTGAATAGACATTTATGGCTGAATATTTACAGCCCACGGTAAGGGCTGCTTGAGTCTCTTTTCGAAAGATTAACATAAATGAGGGGGAAAGCAGTGGGCCAAAACCCACTTATTTGCTTCGCCCAGTGATATGTACTAAACCAAAATATACTCTCCTGTAAATGTAATAGAACTCACCCCGGAAAGATACGGTTAGTTGAAAATGTACAAACCAATTATAGCGACCAGGAGGATATCAGCGGTTCAGTCCGGAAAAGAGAAAACAAACAAACTGCATCTTATCCCCCAAAGAGACCGTTCTGGCTCAGACGTTGCTCAGTTCTTTGAGAAAAGTGTACACTTCTCCCGGCGTGTTGAAGAGATGGCTTCGACCGTTGTACTGAACTTTCCTCCCCGCAGGGTGGATGAGGTAGCCGATGATGTTCTTCTCCTTCAGTGCCTTGGCGGCAGGTCTGAACTGCTTGCGACGTCTTGCGAGATCCGCGCTCATATCCGGGAAAAGGCTGACCCTCTTGCCATCAATGGTTATGTCCCCTTTGGCTCTTGCGAGTTGCAGTACCTTCTCTCTGTCTTGGAAACGGAGGAACCTGACCAGGACGGCCCGTGGGGGCTCATCTGGCCGGGGTTTCGGCGCTGATGTTCTGTGGGCGCGTTCGATTTCCAGTGGCTTGGTGAAGTTGATTGTGCCTAGGACATCCGGGATCCATTGAGTGAAGAAACGGACCGGGTCACGGCCCTCGCTGTCCTCTTCTGTAGCGCTGTCTTAGGCTTCTCACAGTACGGACATTGCAATTTCTTGCCCTGGCCACATCTGCAGTCCTCATGCCTCCTTGCAGCATGCCTAAGTCACGTTCACGCAGATGAGCAGGGACCCTGGGCATCTTTCTTTTGGTGTTTTTCAGACTCAGTATAAAGGTCTCTTTAGTGCCCTACGTTTTCATAACTGTGATCTGAATTACCTACCATCTGTAAGCTATTAGTGTCTTTACGACCGTTCCACAGGTGCATGTTCATTCTTTTTTTATGGTTCATTGAACAAGCATGGGAAACAGTGTTTAAACCCTTTACAATGAAGATCTGTGAAGTTATTTGGATTTTTACAAATTATCTTTGAAAAACAGGGTCCTGAAAAAGGGATGTTTCTTTTTTTTGCTGAGTATAGGAGTTCCCACATATGCTGAGCACTTATTGGCTGCTTGTCCTTCACTCTGCGGTCCAACTCATCCCAAACCATCTCAATTGGGATGAGGTCGGGTGATTGTGGAGGCCAGGTCATCTGATGCAGAACTCCATCACTCTCCTTCTTGGTCAAATAGCCATTACACAGCCTGGAGGTGTGTTTTGGATCATTGTCCTGTTGAAAAACAAATAATAGCCCATTAAGCACAAACCAGATGGGATGGCGTATTGCTGCAGAATGCTGTGGTAGCCATGCTGGTTAAGTGTGCCTTGAATTCTAAATAAATCAGACAGTGTCACCAGCAAAGCACCCCCACACCTCTTCCATGCTTCACGGTGGGAACCACACATGTGCAGATCAGACGTTAGTTTACTCTGCGTCTCACAAAGACACGGCGGTTGGAACCAAAAATCCCAAATTTGGACTCATCATACCTGTAACGGTGGTTCTCCTCCTCTTCAACCGAAGAGGAGGAGTAGTGATGGAGCCAAGGCGCAGCGGGTTGTGAACACATAATTTATTTAAAGACAAGACGGAAAAACACGAACTTCACTATAACTAACAAAACAACAAACGGAGTAGATAGACCTGGACGACGAACTTACATTAAACACGAAGAACGCACGAACAGGGAAAAATGACTACACAAAATGACGATGTACAAAAACAAACCGAACAGTCCCGTATGGTGCGACAAACACTGACACAGGAGACAACCACCCACAACGAACACTGTGAAACAACCTACCTAAATATGACTCTCAATTAGAGGAAAACGCCAAACACCTGCCTCTAATTAAGAGCCATACCAGGCAACCCTTAAACCAACATAGAAACAGAAAACATAGAATGCCCACCCAAACTCACGTCCTGACCAACTAACACATACAACAAACTAACAGAAATAGGTCAGGAACTTGACAATACCAAAGGACAAATTTCCACCGGTCTAATGTCCATTGCTTGTGTGTCTTGGCCCAAGCAAGTCTCTTCTTCTTATTGGTGTCCTTTAGTAGTGGTTTCTTTGCAGCAAATTGATCAGGAAGTTCTGATTCACGCAGTCTCCTCTGAACAGTTGATGTTGAGATGTGTCTGTTACTTAATCTCTGTGAAGCATTTATTTGCGCTGCAATTTGAGGTGCCTTAACTCTGATGAATTTATCGTCTGCAGCAGAGGTAACTCTGGGTCTTCCTTTCCTGTGCGGTCTTCATGAGAGCCAGTTTCATCACAGTGCTTGATGGTTTTTGCGACTGAAATTTTCCAGATTGACTGACCTTCTTCTATTAAAGTATTGATGAACTGTCGTTTCTCTTTGCTTATTTGAGCTGTTCTTGCAATAATATGGACTTGGTCTTTTACCAAATAGCTCTATCTTCTGTATACCTTGTCACAACACAACTGATTGGCTCAAACGCATGAAGAAGGAAAGAAATTCCACAAATTAACTTTTAACAAGGCACAGCTGTTAATTGAAATGCATTCCAGGTGACTACCTCGTGAAGCTGGTTGAGTGAATGGCAAGAGTGTGCAAAGCTGTCATCAAGGCAAAGGGTGGCTACTTTGAAGAATCTCAAATATAAAATATATTTTGATTAGTTTAACATTTTGTGGTTACTACATGATTCCAAATGTGTTATTTCATAGTTTTGATGTCTTCACTCTTATTCTACAATGTAGAAAATAGTAAAAATAAAGGAAAACCCTTGAATGAGTAGGTGTGTCCAAACTTTTGACTGGTACTGTGTGTGTGTATGTATGTATGTATGTATGTATGTATGTATGTATGTATGTGTGTGTGTGTGTGTGCGTGCGTGCGTGCGTGCGTGCGTGCGTGCGTGCGTGCGTGCGTGCGTGCGTCTGTCTGTCTGTCTGTCTGTCTGTCTGTCTGTCTGTCTGTCTGTCTGTCTGTCTGTCTGTCTGTCTGTCTGTCTGTCTGTCTGTCTGTCTGTCTGTCTGTCTGTCTGTCTGTATATATATATATATATATATCTCCATTGATTCTTGAAGAATATAACTTATGAATGCCTCATGAGCTTTGTTCAACTGTCACACTCCATGAGAACACAAAATCTAAGCTTGTTTGTAAACATTGTTAATTGTTAATTTAAACAAACGCTGTATAGCCTCATAACATGGTTAAAACAATCATTTTGATATCATGGATAGTCAGTCCTTAATATCCATGGCTCTGTCTATTAATCTGAGAGTGGTTACATTTCTCCAGGCCCATCCCTCAGCTTTTTACCAAAACAGAGTCCGGGTGACCATTTTGTTATTGTTTCATCTGTGGATTTGCAATTTAAACAGCTGCATATTATCAAGATATCAAATTGTCAACAAAAAAAGGTAAACAATAGGCCTATAGCAACTGTAGCATATGGCATTCATTTTCATATGTAAATAGCACTTTTCAGTAGTGCTCAAATCTTGCCATTCCATGAGCGCAGCATTTATTTTCAACTCGAATCAATTAGCACCATCAGTCCTCCATGACAACTAAATCATAATCAACTGAGTAGGGCTGGCTATTAAGTCAGTTTTGGGGTTGTAATGGGAATTTTAATGTTTGTGCTTTTCTTATAACTAATTTCTGTGTTCTATTCATGTGCTGTTCTATAAACTAATTTCTGTGCTCATACAAGTGACTGACTTTACAAATCATCACTTATCAGTAGCTACAATTTGGCAGTACGCCCAGACGTTGTTTTGAGTTTGAACGAAAGAAATCTCAGTTTCAAGGTCTCAGTTTAAAGAAAGAAGCCTTGTGAGTTGTTGGTCTGTCACATGTTATGAAACAGTACTGGTCGGTAACATGAATGAAACAAACCGGCAATGATTCATTAATTATGCTAACTCATACAAATATAACTTGTCTGTGTAAAGCCATATATAAGACAACTGCTGGGTCTGCCCAGGATGAGCTCCTGATTGGTTGAACCTCTCCAGAGCGCTGACAATAAACAATGATTCATGTAAGGTTTTGAGTGTCCCAGTGTAAGAATCTTTCCACAACAGGGTTTTGCTCAGGTAAACAATTTGGCTAATCTACACTTCCTATTCTTGAAGATGAAGGGGTATAACATTTATTGGAATGACTGGAATTGTGATAGACTTTGGTTTTTAATGTAAAGTATTATTCAATCGTATTATTATATTAGTAGAAAGTGATGGGTTAGAAGAAGCCTACATAACCAACCCATAAAGTAAAATATAACATCCATTTATGGCCAGCTATGTAAACTTTAACATTGATTTATCCTTTATCCCTCATTGTCCTCAGGGTCTCTCCTCGGCCGCTCATTCGTCATTGTGCCCGAAACGTGAGAAAAAGTTGTTTAGCTCATCTGTTAGGGTGGCGTTGTTGTGGCTGGCTTTCTTTTTGTAATCCGTGATCGTTAGGATCTCCGACTCACTGAATTTCTCCTCCACATTGTCTCTAAACTTGTTGATCGATCTGTGTAGGTTGTATTTGTACTGTTTAACCATACTATTGTCCCCGGTCACCTTTCCCTGTTTATAAGCAGCATCTCTCTCCTTCAGCTTTCCTATAAGGCTGCCGTCAATCCACATTTTTTGATTTGGGTAAGTTTTGAAAGACGGTATCCCGTCTTGTCTATGCATTCATGAATCCGGTGACTGAGTCTGCGTATTCATTGATGTTATTCCCAGAGGCGACCTGGAACCTATTTGAGTCCACGTCATCAAAACCATTTTGGATAATAGATTCTGATTGGTCGGACCCACGTTGTACAGACCTGACCACCGGAACTTCCCTCAAGTCTTTTTTTGTAGGCAAATGGAGTCGTGGTCAGATTTACAGGAGAGGACCTTATACTCATGTTGCGAGTTAGACAGTCAATGTGTTGATAATTCGGGAGCGAGGTCCTCAAATTACTTTTGTTAAAGTCCCCCGCGATAATGAGCGCTGCCTCCTGGAATGCAGTCTCCAGTTTGTTCAGGATCCAATAAAGATCTTTGAGAGCATTTCTGGTGTCGGCTTGGTGTGGGATGTACACAGTCATGGTGATAATCCCTGAGAATTCTCTCAGAAGATAAAAAGTAGAAGGTAAAAAGTGTTCCAAGTCGGGAGAGAAGAAGCTTGCAAGTTCCCGTTCTTGTTCCCCATCGCAACACATGTTGTTGGTCATAAAGCAGAGCCCTCCACCTTTGTTCTTGCCAGAGAGAGCATGCTATCTATCCACTAGAAAAAATGTAAAACCCGCTGGTTGTAAATAATCCGTTTGGATGTCAGAGGAGAGCCAAATCTCAGAAAAACAGAGTATGTTGGCAAACAGTACAATACCATTAAATTAACTGTATTATACTGTAAAAAAGTAAATGCTACCATAATCGGTATTAATTAATGGCTGAATGAAATTCATTGAGGTAAGGGGTTTGTATTTCACAGTATTTTACTGTAAGGGGATACTGTAAAGGGATTGGTGCAAGTAGGTTGGCTGCTAAGTAAAGTGTTTGCACATTACAGCATGTTAATGAATATTTGGTGTTTTCTATCACTGACTTCTAGAGGCCTTAACAAAGGCTTCCAAACTGGCAGCAACTACGGGGCAAAACAGACCAAAAGGAAGTGGCAAAATGCTCAACCATTTTTAGGTTAAAGCTCATTTAATATTTTTTTTTTAAACATTCTTTACAGGTAAAATGTCACAGAACAAAAAATTCAATCATCATTCATTTAAAATTCTAAATAATAAACAATTAAAACAATAAGCAATAAACTCAAATTAGGCGAACCAAATGGTCTTCGAATTCTTTTTTTTTAAGAATCAGAAGAATCTGTCTGTCAGTCAATCAGTCTGTCAGTCAGTCCACAGCATGTCTGTGTGTTTTTTATGGTGGAGGAGAAAGGGTGGGGTCTTGGCTGGGCCGGCGGTTGCTGGATGGAGGTGGTAGGTCGGTTCTGTGTCCAGGGTTGTTGCTGGCGTTGGAGCTGGGACCTGGAGAAACCTGGGTTGGTGCTGGTGTTGGGGCCCGGGACTGGAAGTTGTGCTGATGCTGGGACCAGGGCTGAAAACTGTGCCAAAAAACAAGAACCGGGAACTGGCGCTGGTGCAGGTGCTGGGTCAGGATCTGGGTCTGTAGAGTGGAGAAAGGTCAACCTGAGGAGCAAGCAGACAGACAAGGGAGCCCAAGACCCAAAGGTCAATGGTGGTACTTCCCTATGGCCTGCTCGCATCCGGGTGAAGGTCTGATCTTTGGTCCCTCCTCTGCACCGCTTCCGGTGTTCTGGTGTTGGATCTACAGAGGGGAGGAAGGACAACCTGAGGGTCAAGCAGACACACTTGGAAGCCCAGGACCCGGAGTTCAGTGATGGTACTCCCTTGTCACCTGCTCGCTCCTGACGTAGGTCTCAATCTTCCTTCCTCCACAACTCTTCTGGTGTGGTGATGAATGGTTCCTGGTTCTGCTCTGGTTCCCAGTCTGTGAGAGAGATAGTTGAAGATGGTAGAAGTAGGAGACGGATGGAGAGGGAGAAAGGGGGTGGGGGAGGGTATGCCCATCGGCCTGCGCAGGTGCTGGAGGAGAAGTGATGCGGCGGCAAGGCTGGACGCAGGAGGCTGGAGGAGAGAGGGAACAAACAGTGCCCAGACCCACCTGGCTACGGAACACTCACAATCCGTTGGTAGGTAGTGATGGGGCAACAAATCTTCCTGAAGCATGGAGGTTTTCCAGACAATTATGTTAAAAATAAGTTCACTACTCAAGGCTTTGATCAACACAGTGTACACTAGTGGCACCAGCTGGTCAAAATCATTTAGAGCGGACACATCATTATATAGGATGTCCCACAACCCAAATCAAATCAAATTGTATTTGTCACATGCGCAGAATACAACAGGTGTAGTAGACCTTACCGTGAAATGCTTACTTACAAGCCCTTAAACAACAATGCAGTCAAGAAAGATAAGAGTTAAGAAAATATTTACATAGTAACAATAAAATAACAATAAGAGGCTATATACAGGGGAAACCGGTACCGAGTCAATGTGCGGGGTACAGGTTAGTCGAGGTAATTGAGGTAATATGTACATGTAGGTAGGGGTAAATTGACTATGCGTAGAAAATAAACAGCGAGTAGCAGCAGCGGAAAAAGGGGGATGTCAATGCAAATAGTCCGGGTAGCCATTTGATTAGCTGTTCAGCAGTTTTATGGCTTGGGGGTGGAAGCTGTTAAGAAGCCTTTTGGACCTCGACTTGACGCTCCGGTAATGCTTGCCTTGCGGTAGTACGTGAGCAGCGTAGCGTTTTTGTCTCCTACCAAACCAATCACATGGTTGTTCGATGAAAACAAAGCTTCGAACATCATTGATCACGTGCTTCTGATGAAGTGATACAGTCATCGGCATGTTGCATCGGCACACTGCACACTGTTCAGTGTGAGGGCATCCGTGAGGGTAGTTCTCTGTTCCGTCAAGTGGGGAGGCAACCATGAAGCGATTAGAGAAAGTAATGGACTGTGGGGGAAGGGTAAGGGGTCTAGGAGGGCGAGACTATGTCCAGCCGTGCACCTGGGGATTGAAGTGTTGATGGGGGGAAATGGCTTCAGGGGCCAGCCCTCACCCAGTAGGCCAAAAAAAGAGGGACAGAGCAGACAACCTCCACAGAGGCTGACTGCTCTGCCCCCCTGAGGGACAGTGGAACTACGGACCTCCAAGCTTCTAGGCCTACAATACCTGCCCGGGTCAACACCCCTCTCTCTGTGCCTGAGATTAGAACTAACAAAGAACTAAGATTGGAACTACGGACCTCCAGGCCTCGATCACTGCCCGGGTCAACACCCCTCTCTCTGGGCCTGAGAGTAGAACTTACTCCCTGGAACTACGGACCTCCAGCCCTCTAGGCCAACACTCCCTGCCCGGGTAACACACTTCTCTCTCGGCGTGAGACCCAGCTGGGGCCCCCCACCTGCCACTGTCCCCGGAGCGGGTCGCACCCGGCGCAAGCCTGGCTTGACGCCAGAAGCGAGAGCAAGCGGGGCTCGCCTCCCCGCCTCACCAGGTAAGGGAAAAACGATAAGAGTAGTGGTATTTCACAGGCGGCAGAGGCCTTCCAGTTATTATACACCTCTCATGTCTCTTCACAGTGCCAGACTAGAGTCAACCTCAACAGGGTCTTCTTTCCCCGCTGATTCCGCCAAGCCCGTCCCCTTGGCTGTGGTTTTGCTAGATAGTAGGTTGGGACAGTGGGAATCTCGTTCATCCATTCATTCGTGTCACTAATTAGATGACGAGGCATTTGGCTACCTTAATTGAGTCATACTCACTCCCGCCCTTTACCCGTGCTTCATTGAATTTCTTCACTTTTACATGAGGAGCACCGGCGAAGCGGGGCTACGTCTCTTTTGAACAGTCAACCATTTGACCCTCGGTTGATCCGCATGGCGGGGTGGACTCGTTTCCGGCTTACCACATCACCTAGGTGCTACGCACTACTTACCTGGAAATGAACCCCAAGGGCTGACGCTGACTATCTAGGGTCCTCCAGCTGGGAAGGGCATCCGGTTCCTGCTGCTTAACTTCGTCTGTCCTTCTTATCTTCCCCAGTCCTTCTGGCAATTCCGGCCTTGTCTACTGGAACAGAGAGACAGCGGCAGCTGCGGTCAAACCACTGTTACCATTGCTGCCTCCTGGTCCGTCCAAAGAAAAGGACTGTGAGAGAGAGGGTAGAGAGAAGGACACAACTCCAGAACACCTCCACTACGTAGGGTTGTGCATAATGAAGATAATCCAGAGTCACAATTTAAAGTTTAAAACTTGCTGAGACTCCAAACTGTCCCCTATACATTTTACATTTCAGGGGGAACTATAACCACAGAGGAGTTAAATTGGTGCAGCATTCCCACTCACAGGTGCAATAAATTTAGCCTCTTACAACGCACGCCTCAAAATATGTTAATGAAGCAGAAACAACAATAGTGGTCAAAAGGTCTTTGGCGCTCCAAAGATACGGTACAGTACTGTATTCTGTAGAGTGGAATTACAGTACCATTCAAAATATATAAATTGTCCCACATTGGAACATCATTTACAGTGTGCTGCAGTAAAATGTTGAGTTTACTGTTGATAATACAAAAACTTGCCGTATAAATGACAGTTTTCCATTACAGTTTTCTATTTTACTAAATAATTGGCTTTGCCCTGTTGTATAAAATAATCAGCCTTTTCCAACAGAACAAAAGCTAGGCCTATGCTAATGAGTCTGGGGATGTGTTGGGCTGACGCTAGTGGACTGACAGTTATTAAGGATTGTTATGATATACAGACGCGTGATAGGACCTGGATAGGATGAGGATAGGAGTCAGAGTCAAGCAAAAAAAAAGTTACATAAAAAAAAATATGGCAATCATGCACGTTGTCAAGGTGATATGTAATTTATTACTGGATGGGCTTTCCTGTGCTGCGTTCCAAATGGCACCCTCTTCCTTACATGGCCCATGTTCAAAAGTGGTGCACTATATAGGGAATAGGCTGCTATTTGGGATGCAACCCCTAAAACTGGGAGGGAGGAGTGAATAGTAATGGATGGAGTTCTACTGGCATTGGCAAAGGGCTTAAATGCTCAAATGGAGTTGACGGTGACAGAGGAGGTAATGAATGATTAAATAATTGGGTCTTTCTGGAGAACTGTGCAAGGGGAACTTAGAGGACTCTGCTGACCCTGGGAAGGGAAGGGAAGTAAGAATACGCTTGTCTTCCCATTTGATGTTCAGTACAGTGAGCTGGCACTGTTCTCCTTTATTGTTGGGTCATCTCAGCCTGTCACACCTCGGGTACATTGTATGTTTTGTTTTTGTTAAAGTGCCATCCTTTCAGTTGGTTAGTTTCCTTCTGTCATGTTAGTTTCCTCATGTTCTCGGTATCGGATTAACCAAATCTAAATGGCAGGATACCCTGTATCAGATCCATTTACAAATTATATGAATGATAAAATGTAATTGGGAAACTAGTTAAATTATTTCCTTTAGACATCAAATAAGAACACTATGATTACTTGTCACCATATCTTCCTCTATAGTCCAATGTCTGGACTTGGTGTACTATGTCTGGACCCTGATGATTGTCTGTCTTTTGAGAACTTGTCAGAACTGCTAGACGGCCTGTCACTTCTTCCGTTTAGGTACAGACAGAGTAGCATCCTCTGATGTCCAAAGTAATTTACCTTTCATGTGAATTGGCGACGCTGCCAGTCAAGATGCATACTTTATGAGTTGTGGGAAATATGATAGATAACATTGTTAGAAACAACGGTCTGGCGGGTCGGAGTTTTATAAACTGGATTATTAAATTATTAAAGGCCCAGTGCAGTCCAAATTCAGTCCCACCAGACAACAGCTGCTGAAACAGCTGATGAAACGAACACTGTAAAAGTGTGAAAACATTTGATCAGTGCTATTTCCTGATAGTTTCGGGTTGAAGATACTATCTGCACAGGATCTTCTAATCAGAAGGTTTTCATGCGTGGGAATTTTGGCTTTCCATGGTGACATCACCATGTGGTAAATTGGTTAATAGACCAACAACAAATAGTTCCAAACCTCTCTGCCAATAACAGCTAGTTTTCCATTTTTTCCTCCTCACTCATACCATTCACAGAAAGTCCTGGCAAAATTCTTGCCTGAGAATTTTTTTGTTGTTGCTAAAAAGTTGTTTTGGCCAATTGTTTTTGAAAATCTATCACAGTAAGGTACTTAATTGTTACCCAGAAATTATTTGATATTGATTTAAAACAAATATGGCTGTATTGGGCAAGTATTAAGACGTTTGGTTTTATTAAGACAATCTTTCTTCATACAGGTATTGTTAGTGTTTCAAATTGGGACACTGTGCTGATTCGTCAATAATTGAGGGGTTGCACCATTTGAGCCACAGTGCAGAGATGAGAGGTCATATACATGTACATGCCACTTCATCATGACATTGCAACACTCCTCTGTCAAACCTCTCTAAGTGGCCCGTCATGTACTTACTACCACTGACTCTTACTGAGTGAGAAGGAGAGTTCACCCATCTGCTAGCTGACACTGTGGTCTTACTTCAGCAAGCCTCCCATTGGCCTAGACTGCTACCCTCCTTCCCCCTCGCTCATCTCCCGTCAACCCACTGCATTAGGCACGACTGCAGCTCGCATCAGCCAGCCAGCCTCCTCTGAGCTCTGACCCACTGAAAGCCCCAGCCCCATCACCATGAATTAAACGAGAGGGTTGGTTGTAGTCGTGTGTACAGCTTTTGGTGCCACCGAGCATTATACTGACACAAATGCTGAGAGTCTTTGCCAGCTATTATTTCAATACATGACTGTGTGGTGCCTTGTCCGTCCCATTCCTTTGAAGATCACATATCCTCCTTCTGCTCTCCTCCCTCCCCTCCCATGCCTCAGACACACCAGGGCTCTCCCTTTGAAGCAATTGTAGTACTGTATGCCCTCAGATGTTCATAGTATATTACTGTATTAGTGTTAGTGTATTACTGTAACAGTATTACTGTTAGTGTTTTACTGTAACAGTATTACTGTTAGTGTAATACTGTATTACCGTATTACTGTATTAGTGCATTACTGTTAGTGTATTACTGTTAGTGTATTACTGTATTACTGTTCGCTCATTTGCAGTGGTCTTCACATAGAGCCACTGATACAGGTGAGCCACTGATACAGGTTCGGATACAGGGTCTTTACAAATGAAGGATTATATGAATTATTAACTTCATGACATATTCATTGATGATGCATAACCATGATCTTTCTTTTGTAATTCTGTCAGAGATTTCTCATTGCTACAGGTCTATGGGTTATATCTATCCAATGTATCCAAATAACTTACAATAGTTAATTGTAGACACTCTGGATGGGTTGTACAGTACATGTACAGTACATCCCCACCCTGCCTGCCGACCGGCTCTTTTCTCTCTTTGTTCGGCTTCTACATTTATAGGAAGAGACAGGTGAGTTAGTGCCTGCTCAACTTCAAACGAGCGTAATTGTTTTTCATAGGGAGTGAGAGTCGTGAACTAGACATGGATTGCAGAGGAACAACAGGGCTGATTAGCGTCGGTTAGATTTGCTTGCTGGACCGTTTTGACACCTGTCTCCCTGCTTTCCCTAAAAGCTATCCTTGATCCCTCTATACTGTCAGTGTCTCACATGGCTGGAGAGAGACGAATGAGAAGGATAGAGATAGAGGAGAGAGAGAAGATAGTTAATGGGTAGGTAGTAGGACAAGAATACGTAACTTGTTTTCCCCTAGGCAAGACCATCCACAGCCCACACAGCTCTACATGAGTCATGTAATGCAGACTACAGGGGGAGGCAATTTTACCACAGAGAATGATACTTGGGAAGCTGTTGAAAATACATAGCCCAGTGGTCTAGGACACTGAATCGCATTGCTAGAGGTGTCACCACAGACCTAGGTTTGATCCCAGTCTGTGTCGCAGCCGGCCACGACGAGAGACCCAAGAGGATGTGCACAATTAGCCCAGCGTCGTCGGGTTAGGGGAGGGTTTGATGACTAAATCGTTGAGTACACAGTGTTCTGGAAAGAAGACAGATGCTTCCCAAATGGCACTTCACAGTGCACAATTTTTTAACAGTGCCCATAAGTAGTCCACTAAACATAGGGAATAGGATGCAATTTGGAACTCAAACAATATATACGTATATTCCTGCAATTTGGCTCCCATCTGGCTGTGTGTTGGTTACAGATCTCTGATGTAGCGAACCTGTACACTATGTGGTTATTAATCATGCTTTACACACTTGTCTTAATTACTCCCAGTCTAGCTGCTCTGTCTCCAAACCTGAGCTTCTCTGCATCTCTAAACCATTCATCATTCCAGAATAAACAAATGCCAACCCAGTAAGGCAATACCTAGTGTACGACCCTAATGGCACCCTATTCCCTATATAGTGCACTACTATATGGGCCCTGATCAAAAGTAGTGCACTATATAGGGAATAGGGTGCCATTTGGGTCACAGACCCAGATTCTTCTTTTAGTTAGAGACATACTCTATGAAAACTGCCTTTGGTTCTTATCCAGAGCGACTTACAATTAGTTCCTGTACCTAGGCCGACCAATTGACTACTTTCACTGGCACAAATATATCCATGGAAAGCTTACGTCTCTGCCCCAATTGATAGATAGTTGTACTGTATCCTACTGTATGTCACAAGCACTGACTTCATGAGGATATCTGCTGTCTGAAAGCAGCTGTGTTTAACTGATAAGCACAGCTGGTTTCACAAACAAATGCACAACCTGCTTTTCATACCACAGACCGATTTCAAGATATACCCAACAGAAACTCCAATATGTCTGATCTACTTGAATTAATGTGCTTTGACTCCAGCAGGCAAATAGTTCTCTCTAAGTACAATCCATGGGTCCTAGATATAATACATATACCTGCAACACAGACACACAGAGAGACAGAGAGACAGAGAGACAGAGAGACAGAGAGACAGAGAGAGAGAGAGAGAGAGAGAGAGAGAGAGAGAGAGAGAGAGAGAAAGGCATTCTTTAAGTTAATCTGACAGGTAAATGAGAGGAAGAGAGTGTGTGTGTGTGCGTGCACGTGTGTGTGTGTGTGTGGTCTATCTGCTGGCTATGGACAGGACAGGTTAGGCCTGTGGGCTTGAATGTCCTTGCCAAAAAGTCAATACAATTTACTGATGAAAAGTATTTTCAACCAACCCAGGCTATGGCTCAGTCCCAACTGGCACCCTACTCCCTGTTCAAACAAAAAAAGATGTTTTAAATGAGAAGTGGGCATATCAAATCAAATCGTATTTGTCACATGTGTCAAATACAACAGGTGTAGACATTACAGTGAAATGCTGTGCCGTTTTAAGAAAAAAAGTGTTAACAAAGTATTTACTAAAATAAACTGAAGTAAAAAAAATAGAAAAATAGAAAAATAACAAATAATTAAGGAGCAACAATAAAATAACAGTAGCGAGGCTATATACAGGGGGTACCGGTACAGAGTCAATGTGCAGGGCAACCGGTTAGTCGAGGTAATTGAGGTAATGTGTGCATGTAGGTAGAGGTAAAGTGACTATGCATGGATATATGGAATATGTTCTGGGATGTTCCGGGATTCATCCGATGGCATTGAGGAGTATACCACATCAGTCACCGGCTTCATCAATAAGTGCATCGATGATGTCGTCCCCACAGTGACCGTACGTACATACCCTAACCTGAAGCCATGGATTACAGGCGGCAACATCTGCAATGAGCTAAAGGGTAGAGCTGCCGCTTACAAGGAGCGGGACACTAACCCGGACACTTATAAGATATCCCGCTATAACCACCGTCGAACCATCAAACTGGCAAAGCATCAATACTGGACTAAGATTGAATCCTACTACACCGTCTCTAAAGCCATGACATCATTTTATGGAATTTTCAAAGCTGTTTAAAGGCACAGTCAACTTAGTGTATGTAAACTTCTGACCAACAGGAATTGTGATACAGTGAATTATAAGTGAAATAATCTGTCTGTAAACAATTGTTGGGAAAATTACTTTGTGTCATGCACAAAGTAGATGTCCTAACCGACTTGCCAGAACTATAGTTTGTTAACAAGCAATTTGTGAAGTGGTTGAAAAACAAGTTTTAATGACTCCAACCTAAGTGTATGTGAACTTCCGACTTCCACTATATATATATATATATATATATATATATATATATATATATATATATATATATATATATATATATATATATATATATATATATATACAGTGGGGAGAACAAGTATTTGATACACTGCCGATTTTGCAGGTTTTCCTACTTACAAAGCATGTAGAGGTCTGTAATTTTTATCATAGGTACACTTCAACTGTGAGAGACGGAATCGAAAACAAAAATCCAGAAAATCACATTGTATGATTTTTAAGTAATTCATTTGCATTTTATTTGACGAAATGTCTGTACACATGTTCATGAAATACAATTGATGGCCATAATCACCCCCTGACACACCTGGCTAACTTTAGGGGTCATGTAATCACTATTTTGTTTAGACATGTAGCTAGCTAGCTAAACAATGAACTGGCATAACCCCAACTCATACTACTACCAATACAAACATTGTCATACATTGTTATAGACAGAACAAAGATAAATTATATAAAGAATTACAATAAAAAGCTTTGGAGCAGCTTAAATAACATTTTGGGCAAAAAGCCAAAATCAGCTCCGTCATTCATTGAATCAGACGGCTCATTCATCACAAAAGCCACTGATATTGCCAACTACTTTAAAGATTTTTTCATTGGCTAGCTGACACTACACATCCAAGTATATCTGACCAAATTATGACAGACAAGCATTGTAATTTTGAAATCCGTAAAGTGAGTATGGAAAATTACTGAGGATAATAGCAGACGATATTGCCACTCCTATTTGCCATATCTTCATTTTTAACCTTACTAGAAAGTGTGTGCCCTCAGGCCTTGAGGGAAGCAAAAGTCATTCCGCTACCTAAGAATTGTAAAACCCCCTTAACTGGCTCGGATAGCAGACCAATCAGCCTGTTACCAACCCTTGGTAAACCTTTGGGAAAAATGGTGTTTGACCAGATACAATGTTATTTTACTGTAATCAAACTAACAGCAGACTTTCAGCACGCTTATAGGGAAGGACATTCAACAATCACAGTACGTACACAAATGACTGATTGGCTGAGAGAAATGTATGATAAAATGATTGTGGGGGCTGTTTTGTTAGACTTCAGTGCAGCTTTTGACATCATTGATCATAGTCTGCTGCTGGAAAAACGTATGTGTTATGGCTTTACACCCCTTGTTATATTGTGGATAAAGAGTTACCTGTCTAACAGAACACATGAGGGTGTTATTTAATGGGAGCCTCTCCAACATAATCCAGGTTGAATCAGGAATTCCCCAGGGCAGCTGTTTAGACCCCTTACTTTTTTCAATCTTTACTAACGACACTAAAGACAATGTGTCTATTTATGTGGATGACTCAACACTATACACGTCAGCTACTACAGCGACTGAAATGACTGCAACACTTAACAAAGAGCTGCAGTTAGATTCAGAATGGCTGGCAAGGAATACTTCAGTCCTAAATATTTCAAAAACTATAAGCATTGTATTTGGGACAAATCATTCACTAAACCCTAAACATGAACTAAATCGTGTAATGAATCATGTGGAAATTGAGCAAGTTGAGGTGACTAAACTGCTTGGAGTAACCGTGGATTGTAAACTGTCAAAAACATGGTCAAAACATATTGATACAACAGTAGCTAAGATGGGGAGAAGCCTGGCCATAATAAAGCGCTCCTCTGCCTTCTTAACAGCACTATCAACAAGGCAGTTCTTACAGGCCCAAGTTTTGTCGCACCTGGACTACTGTTCAGTTGTGTGGTCAGGTGCCACAAAGAGGGACATATGAAAATTGCAATTAACTCAGAACAGGGCAGCACAGCTGGCCCTTGGATGTACACAGAGAGCTAACATTAAGATTTTGCATGTCAATCTCTCAAAGTGGAGGAGAGATTGACTTCATCACTACTTGTATTTATGAGAGGTATTGACATGTTGAATGCACTCGGCTGTCTGTTTGAACTGCTGGCACACAGCGCGGACACCCATGCATACCCCTCAAGACATGCCACCATAGGTCTCTTCACAGTCCCCAGAACAAACTATGGGATGCGCACAGTATTACATACAGCCATGACTACATGGGACTCTATTCCACATCAAGTAACTCATGCAAGCAGTAAAATTTGATAAAAAAATAGATGCAAACACACCTTATGGAACAGTGGGAACTGTGAAGAGACTCAAACACAGACACATTTATACACACAATAACATACGCACTATACACACGTACACATGTATTTTGTGTGGTAGTGGAGTAGTGACCTGTGGGCACACACTTAATGTGTTGTGAAATCTGTTATGAATGTATTGTAATGTTTTTTAAATTGTATAACCGCCTTAATTTTGCTAGACTCCAGGAAGAGTAGGTGCTGCTTTGGCTAATGGGGAACCATAATAAATACAAATAGCTGTAGTATGAATCTGCAGGTAGCTTAAGCTAACCTACTAGGTTCAATGTTAGCTAGCTAACATTATATTATAACTAGCAATGCAAATAGATTTCTGATTCCAATAATATTACTACAAAGATCATACAGGTAACGTTAGCTAGCGAGCCAGCAAGCTAATGTTCGCTAGAGAACAGTATGCTTTAACTTGCAATGAAAACGATTTTGACAAAATTAGAAACTTATAATATCTGAAAATGTAGCTAGACTCTTACCCGTATACATGGATGAAAGCTTCACGGAAGACTGGAACCATTTAAAACTCAGTTTTGTTTAGTGCTGCATCTTGCTTGGCCAGAGTTGTATCAAGTCACTCCGGTTCACACTGACCGTGATGTGTGCAGAAAGTAGCGCCTCCTAAATTCAGGGCATCAATGTTGTTCAGAAAAGTAGCAAAATGCAGCAAAAAAATTATGTTTACGTTCAAATAATTCTCCTGTGAAGTAGTGATGTGCAACATGCACCTTGTTTCCTGAAACGAGTCACATATGACCACTCTATAAAAAGATGAGAGTCTTACAAACACGATTGTTTCACAGGACTCATTTGAAGGTAATCCAGTACTGGTTTAAAAATTAAGTGGAAGTATGGAGGTAGTTTTGTGTTTACAAAAAAAGGGGTTAAATACAGTATGATGCACAAAACAAAAATATTTCCTTACCTTTCTTATATCTCCTAGATATAGGACAGATAATTAAAAAACTTTTTCCTTATATTTATTTTTTGACTGTCTGGTTAGCCATTTATGAAGGTGTTATTTAATGCTTTTCTATGGATTATAGTAGTAAAGGTCCATTTCAGTTGTTGTGGAAATTCTTACACAGGGACACTCGAAGTCAATCTTAAATGAATCATTGTTTATTGTCAGTGTGCTGGAGAAGTAACAACAAACTTTATGCACCATCGTGAACATCTGTCAGGAGCTCTAACGAGGCAGTCCCATTTAGTTCCCTTATATACTGCAGACAAGTCATATTCGCATGATTTAGCTAATTCATAATTAATTAATCATTAACTTTTGCTACATTCATGTGACCGACCAATGCTGGGTCATGCATGTAACAGACCAATACCTCACGAGGCTTCTTCTCTCTAAGCTGGGACCTTGAAACTGAAATATCCCTTTCTCTAAACAAGGTTCTGGGTGTGCTGCCAAATTGCAGACACTGATAGTGAGGATTCATTCAGTCACTTGCATGAAAACAGAAATTGGTTCATAGAAAAGCACAAACAGAGAACACAGAAATGTATAAATAGAAAAGCACCAACATAAAATGTTCCAGCACATTCCATCCTCATCACTTGTGTGTTAATAATCATTACATTTTAATGTAAGCATTTAGATTTTAGCTTCTATATCAAAATATTCTAGGGAAATCAACACAGAAAAAAAACAGACGCTTCATAATTTCAAACCCTTCATTCTGGGTCGTACAATCCAATTAGTATGGTAATACTATCATCATAATAAAAGTTATACTTCTATTAATGGGAGTGCGTTCATAAAAAATACACACATACACAACATGTTAAATAACACAATTTAGATAAACTAAGAAAAAAACATGCTGCAGACCATTTGGAAATGTGGGATCGCCAAGTTCCAAACAGAGATTCCAACCAAGTTGCAGGAGTCCACTCTGGTTGTGGGGAATTGTTCTTAGCAACAGTGGCAATGTATTCGGCGAGATCAGTCATTTTAGGAGAGGGACAAAAGTAAAGCATTCATCGCCAATGATTGCATAAGTGCCCCCTTGACCTGCCAAAAGATAGTCAATTGGCTCGGCATAAATTGCCGAGCCAATTTACACAATTCTTTTAGCATTGCCAATTTTCTATAGAGCTCTCCCGAATGTGGTCTAGGGAACTTGCATATTGACTTTCACAGGTTAGAGAGAGAACACATGTTATAACAGTTTCAGACCAACCTTGATAAGAATGAGATTGGGGCAAGGTTAGCCCAAGCTATAATGTAGTGGCTCTCCTCACAATTTAGGGGCATATCTCTGTCTCTAGAAGCCTCGCCTTTCCAAATCATAATTCTAACTATTGATAAATTATCCAACCCAGATTTAGAATGACAGTCCTTAGTGTTTCAAGTTGGTTCTATAACTTTAATTTAAGACACTCAATTTAGCACACACCGATACTGGCAGAATGTATATTTACATTGCCATACAGTATATTCATATTTTATTTCTAGCATTAACTATTCTCATCTCATACCCTGATACCCCAAATAAACCATTTTGGATAAGTCTAAATCAATTATGGGCACGGTTGACCACCCCCCTCCCGGCACTCATCCTTCTGGCGTTTCTTCATGTTCTACTTCAGATGTTGTTTGAGTTCGTCTTCCCAATGGCACATGCTCAAATTGAATGGACCTTGATAATGTCTCTGACCTGAGGCACCACTGTCCTTTACAGTCTATTATGTCTTGTCCATTAACCTGTTGAGGATGGGGGCGCTGTTGTGACTATTTATGCTAATCGTGTAATTTTTGAAACGGCTTCCCACGAAATCCTTGATCGTACAATATGCATATTATTATTATTATTGGATAGAAAACAGTCTATAGTTTCTATAGGAGTTGAAATTTTGTCTCTAAGTGGAACAGAGCCCATTCTACAGCAATTTCCCTGACATGGAGTCAGATTTCAGAAATTTTGGCCCCTGATCTGGA
Organism: Salvelinus fontinalis; assembly: GCF_029448725.1. NCBI lineage: Eukaryota > Metazoa > Chordata > Actinopteri > Salmoniformes > Salmonidae > Salvelinus > Salvelinus fontinalis. The sequence goes on from NC_074665.1 coordinate 72,687,345, forward strand.
GTCAGTTAAAAGGGCACTGTTATTGCTATGAGTATACGGACACTGCTTACGTCTTCCCCTGGATGCCTTTACGTGATGACGATTTGAATGGGGTCGATTGCGCGTTCACAGGCACTATAAATTAAAAAAACCTGTAGCTAGCAAGTCTTTTCTTGCTGCGTAATGCGCCTGGAGGACATCGACCCGCACTTGTTCCAAGCATTAGTGGAGGGAGTAATATTACTCTGGTCATGTTTCTACTCGTTATGGGAGTTAAAAACATCATAAGGTAGTTAATTTAAAGCGTTTTATAGCAATTTATATCCGTTTAGTGCGATTTTGGGACATTTATTTCTGAAACGCTGTGAATTGCTGGGCACGCTTCCAGTTCATCCCGAACGCAGTTGGCATTTCCACATGGCAAGAGGACAGCTTTCCACCAAAAGACGATTGGACCCAAGAAAGGATCCTTTGCCCAAGATACTGATGGAAGAACAGCTCAAAGTAGGACATTTTTATTATGATAAATCGTGTTTCTGTCGAAAAATGTTAGTGGCTTAGGACGCCATGTTTTTTGACGTAGCTTCGCTTGGCGCAAACTGTATTGAAAAGTAAGGATAATTTAAAAAATGTAATTCCGCGATTGTATTAAGAATTAAATTGTCTATCAATCCCTGTCCACCCTATATTTTTTAGTCACGTTTATGAGTATTTATGTATAAGAGTAGATCACTGTCTAATATGGCGCACGGACATTTTCTCACCAGCTGGGCTACATTTCACATTGTCTAACCATGATTTTGGTGGCTAAATATAAACATTTTCGATCAAACTCTATATGGATTGTGTAATATGATGTTACAGGAGTGTCATCTGAAGAATTCTGAGAAGGTTAGTGAAAAAATTAATATATTTTGGCGATGTTGACTTTTATCGCTCACTATGGCTAGAATCAATGCTGGGCTGCTATGTGCTATGTGCTATGCTAATATAACGATTTATTGTGTTTTCGCTGTAAGACACTTAGAAAATCTGAAATATTGTCTGTATTCACAGGATCTGTGTCTTTCGATTAGTGTATGCTGTGTATTTTTACGAAATGTTTGATGATTAGTAAGTAGGTAAACACGTTGCTCTATGTAGTTTTTCTAGTCCATTTGTGACGGTGGGTGCAATTGTAACCTATGCCATCTACCTGAAATATGCACTTTTTTCTAACAAAACCTATCCCATACCATAAATATGTTATCAGACTGTCATCTGATTAGTTTTTTTCTTGGTTAGGGGCTATAAATATCTTAGTTTAGCCGAATTGGTGATAGCTACTGGTGTTGGTGGACAAATAAAAGGGTTCACACTATTCTTGGTTAAATGATCCCTTCCATGCATCTAAACACCATCTGTGATCAATGTCGACATAAGTTTAGAGCATTTCTGATTCAGAAAATCCAGACAAATTATTTACTGTATGACAAATTATTACTACTACCAATATTCTTGATACAGATTTTTAAAACAAATGTCAAAGAGAATAACTGTAACGGCTTTCCTCTTCCTCCTCTGAGGATGAAGAGTAACAAGGATCGGAGAACCAATGCGCAGCGTGGTAAGTGTTCATGATAAGTTTTAATAGAACAAAACTGAACACTGAAATACAAAACAATAAAGTAACGAACGAAAATCGAAACAGTTCTGTGTGGAACATACAGACACGGAAGACAACCACCCACCAAACACAACAGAAAACAGGCTACCTAAATATGGTTCCCAATCAGAGACAATGACTAACACCTGCCTCTGATTGAGAACCATATCAGGCCAAACGAGAAACCCAACATAGAAACACAAAACATAGAATACCCCCCCAACTCACGTCCTGACCAACTAAAACAAAGAAATAACACAAGAACTAGGGTCAGAACTTGACAATAACAACACACAGTTGAAAACATGTTTTTCTTCAAAATTGGCTTATACTCCCCTATCATTTTGGCAATCTCACTAAAGAGTTACAGGTCAGGGAGTTAGAGGGCTAATTCTTAGATTTTTTGTTGAAGGAATACAAAAACAATGAAAAGAAAAGAAAACAACAACAGCAATACACATATATCACTCGAGGTGGAGAAAACTTCAATCCATTTGGAGTAACTGTCAACCATTTCCAACATATATATATATATTTTTATAGCAGGCAGGTGAACAAAATCAATTAGCTTATTTACTATTTTAAAGATATTTGAAACAATTCAAACATTTTGTGGATCAGGTTTACATTGGGTTTTTCAGTACATTTCTTCTAATCAAGAGAATGTACATGTATGCACCCACAACTCTGACAATATACAATGTAGAGCATCCTTTCTAACCCGTTAAAAACGCACTAAAATAAAAAAAATAAAAAGACCCCACAAAACAAATCAAACATACTATTAACCACTAACAAATATTAATTAACAGGTGGGTTATGTGTGGATGCTGGCGTGTATATAGTAAAAATCGTAGGGTAAAAACAAACAAAACGGCCAGGCCTTACTTAATTTGGATCCGGGTACCTTTAACCAAGACACTTGCCTTAGGAAGCCTTTCAAAGAGAGACATACAGAATCATTAAAATACATTTTAAAAAGTTGGTAGCGGACATTCCATCTGTCGTATACAGAATTATACTTCAGACACATCAGATGATACAGTGTCCCGTCAATCCCAGTGCCCCTCACTTGTAATCATTGTCATTTTGACCTGTTGCATTGACATACAATTCTGTGCAAACTGTCCCTGGGACTTAACCTCTTTGTGCTAGGGGTCAGTATTTTGACATCTGGATGACAAGCGTGCCCAAAGTAAACTGCCTGTGACTCAGGCCCAGAAGCTAGGATATGTATATAATTGGTAGCATTGGATAGTTTCAAAAACTGTTAAAATAATGTCTGTGAGTATAACAAAACTGATATGGCAGGCGAAAACCTGAGGAGAATCCATCCATTGAGGTCACAGGCCATTTCAATACTAGTCTATGGGATATTCAAAATAATTCCTCCCATTGCAGTTCCTATGGCTTCCACTAGATGTCAACAGTCTTTGGAAAAGGTTTCAGGCTTGTTTTTTGAAAAATTAGCAAGTAGTTGTAGTTTTTCAAGGTGTCCCTCATTAGGACTCTAGTCTTGTGGTGCGTGTGAATAAGGGCGCACACTTCGTTATTTGTCTCCGGTATTGAACATACTACATTCCGTCTTAAATTTCATTGTATATTTACATATTAGGGTACCTGAGGATTGATTAGAAATGTTGTTTGACTTGTTTGGACAAAGTTTACCGGTAACTTTTGGGATTCCTTTGTCTGCATGTTGAACGAGTGGAACGGTGGATTACTGAATCAAACGCGCCAACTAAACTGACATTTTTGGGATATAAAGCAGGACTTTATCGAACAAAACTAACATTTGTTGTGTAGCTTGGACCCTTGGGATTGCAAACAGAGGAAGATCTTCAAAGGTAAGTGATTTATTTTATTGCTATTTCTGATTTTGGTGATGCCTCTACTGGTTTGAAAAATGTTTTAATGCTGGTGTATGCAGGGCGCTGTCCTCAGATAATCACATGGTATGCTTTCGCCGTAAAGCCTTTTTGAAATCTGACAACGCGGTTGGATTAACAAGAAGTTAAGCTTTTAACCTCTCTGGGATATTCGGGACGCTAGGGTCCCACCTCAACAACAGCCAGTGAAAATCCAGGGCGCCAAATTCAAAACAACAGAAATCCAATAATTAAAATTCCTCAAACATACAAGTATTTTACACCATTCTAAATATAAACTTGTTGTAAATCCAGCCACAGTGTCCAATTTCAAAAAGGCTTTACGACGAAAGCACACCAAACGATTATGTTAGGTCAGCACCTAGTCACAGAAAAACAGCCATTTTTCCAGCCAAAGAGAGGAGTCACAAAAAGCAGAAATAGAGATAAAATGAATCACTAACCTTTGATGACCTACATCAGATGACACTCATAGGACTTCATGTTACCCATACATGTATGTTTTGTTCGATAAAGTTCATATTTATATCCAAAAATATTAGTTTACATTGGCGCGTTATGTTCAGTAATGTTTTGCCTCCAAAACATCCAGAGATTTTGCAGAGAGCCACATCAATTTACAGAAATACTCATAATAAACATTGCTAAAAGATACAATTGTTATGCATGGAATTATAGATAAACTTCTCCTTAATGCAACCGCTGTGTCATATTTCAAAAAAACTTTTCGGAAAAAGCACACCATGCAATAATCTGAGTACGGCACTCAAACACTCTTCAAAAACAAGCCATACAGATACCCGCCATGTTGTGGAGTCAAAAGAAGTCAGAAATAGCATTATAAATAGTCACTTACCTTTGATGATCTTCATCAGAATGCACTCCCAGGAATCCCAGTTCCACAATAAATGTTTGTTTTGTTCGATAGAGTCGATCATTTATGTCCAAATACCTCCTTTTTGTTCGCCGCATTTAGTACACAAATCCAAACTCAGGAGGCGCAGGCAAGTCCAGGCGAAAGTTCAGACGAAAAGTCATATTACAGTTCGTAGAAACATGTCAAACGAAGTATAGAATCAATCTTTAGGATGTTTTTATCAAAATCTTCAATAATGTTTCAACCGGAGAATTCCTTTGTCTGTAGAAATGCAATGGAACGCAACTAACTCTCACGGGAGCGCGCGAGACTGAGCTCGTGGCACTCTGCCAGACCCCTGACTCAAACAGCTCTCATTCCCCCCTCCTTCACAGTAGAAGCATCAAACAAGGTTCTAATGACTGTTGACCTCTAGTGGAAGCCTTAGGAAGTGCAATATGACCCCATAGACACTGTATATTCGATAGGCAATGACTTGCCTGTTTTTCATGAATGTTTAATATTACGATTTTTGTATTTTGAATTTTGCGCTCTGCAATTTCACCAGATGTTGTCGTGGCCCAGAGAGGTAAAAACAACTTAAGGCTACAATGTATTGTACTCCTGAGGAAGTTTTCCTTGGTACCCCAAATTATGAGATATTAAACTAATGAGTAAGCAAACCCATTGAACCACTCCCCCAGGAGGAGTGGGGGTCTGACACTGCCTCCCAGTCTATTTTGTCTCAGGTGCCAGAAATCTTATGGATAGAACATTCCAATGACAGTGGACTGTTTATCTCTCCCCTTCTGAATTGACTAATGTATTTTATAAATTCGGCCCATTACATATGAATCTTAAAATAATATACATTTAATATGTGTGAAGCAGGAAATGAATATTCAACAAATGTGAAATTAATATATAGAATAACATTCTTAGGGTAGGCTAAAATGAAAACAATGCTTTCCAAGTTGAAGAACGTTGAAGAAGATTGAGCATTGGGACTGATATTAAATTAGAGGATGCTCACTCTTCAAGGCCTGGTCCACTGCTCTCGTGTTTGGGACTGCTCCCCCCTTTCTCAATTTCCGCCTGAAAACATACCCTAATCTAACTGCTTGTAGCTCAGGCCTAGAAGGAAGGATATGCATATTCTTGGTATCATTTGAAAGGAAACATTCTGAATTGGTGTAAATGTGAATTGAATGTAGGAGAATATAATACAATAGATCTGGTAGAAGACAATACAAGGAAATCAACAGACGTTTTTTTGTTCTTTTACTGTTGTTGCATCTTTAAAAATCAACAAGAAAGGCCAAACATTCAGTTATGATACTGGGGATCATTTCAAATCAGAACATAAGTAGGCAACAGTATTTGACCAAAGTTTCAGATGGATACCTTCAGGAATGAGTGAGGTACATGCCATTGAGCATGAAGTCAACCAGGTGTCCCTCAAAAGTTTCCCAAATGTACCCAAGTGGCCGAATTGGTACAATGATACAATGATACAAATAACTATATACAAAATACAAAACAATTATTACAAAACAATTAGGTAATAATTACACAGACACAGACACACATATTATATATACAAATAGTGCCTATGGTGAGGTTTTGTCCATTCCATTTTAGATAGAAAATACATGTAAACAATTAGGTAATAATTATACATACACAGACATACACCCACAATGTAGAGCAATATGTACTTTCTACATTTCAATATACTTGTGTACTTTATATTTCATGTCCTAGTCCTATTTTTATATAAGGCAAATAAAATACAAATATCTCAAACAACTCAAATGAATAATATTTGATATTATTAATTTCAAACAACATTACTTACCGATCCAAAACTGCGTCTTCCCCGTAGAGGAACATCTCCTCAAATTCAGAATCAAAAGATTGATTAGACTCACTAGATTCATTTTGGTGTTCACTTCCACTATCTCTATCTATTTCGTCAATTATATCGTGTAGGTCCGTGTACTTGGTCTTCGTCTTCGATTTGACTGATTTAATTGCCATTATTATGTCTTGAAAATGCTCTAAAATAAACTGTTGCGGTGCGTAAACGGCGTGGCAGCTTCTTGTAGAATTTTCAATGGCGAATGGCTGTGTGTACGCATGAGTTTAGGACAAAGGATATTCTTCCCGGGTCGAACCATGACATGTTCCCATTTACCTTAGTTCATTGGCTATCTATCCAGCTAGATTTCAAGAAGATCAGTGGTCATTGGTCCGAAATACAGTCAATCAACGAAGGACAGGTCATTTGATTTGCGCGTAATCAGGTCATTGTTTGGTGTGTTCAAATCAGTTCCTTTCGGTCAATATGTCCCGGGAAAAGAACCATGATGTTTGGTTGTTTTACTAGCAAACAGAGGACTGTAATGAAACCGAACATGACTGGATAAACGTCTGTTTAGAGCAGGGGTGTCAAACATACGGCCCGCGGGCCGGAACCGGCCCCCAAGGAGGTTCGATCAGGCCCGCAGGATAATTTGAAAGTGGAAAAAATGCATAAAAGACATGGAATTAATATTTTTAATTCGCTGCAATTCATGGATTATCCGCTAAGGGGCGCACTCTTTCCATCAGAGTAGAAGACAAGCCGCATCACTGAGACAGACTGAAAACAGCAGACGGTATCAATGCGCCATCTGCTGCTTGTTACGACGTTGTTAATACCTTGGTCTCTACCTCTCCGCTACACCCTCATTAGCCAAAATGTCGTTATCCAAACGGAGAAAAGTAGATAAGGAGTGTAGAATTTTCAAAGAAAAATGGACCACGTCCTATTTATTTACAGAGATGCACGGAAAACCTTCGTGCTTGGTGTGTTTGCAACAAGTTTCGGTATTGAAGGAATATAATATTCGACGCCACTACGAGACTCATCACAGCGAAAAATATGACGGCTTGCAAGGACAACTGAGAAGAGATAAGATTAACGAATTGCTGGCGGGTCTGAGGAAACAGCAGTCAACTTTCATCCAGAGCCGAGAAGTCAGTGAAGCAGCGGTAAAAGCCAGCTACCTAATTGCTAGCGAAATAGCATTAGCATCGAAGCCGTATTCCGACGGTGACTTTGTTAAACGATGCATGATGAAGGCGGCTGAACTTGTATGTCCCGAGAAGCGACAAGCTTTTGCCAATATTAGCCTGACGAGGAATACTATAGCAGAGAGGATTTCGGAACTATCGGCAGATTTAGACAGTCAATTGAAACAGAGAGTCAAGTCATTTATTGCATTTTCCGTGGCAATTGACGAGAGCACTGACATCACAGACGTGGCCCAACTGGCCATATTTATTCGAGGAGTTGATGAGACATTGACTGTTACTGAAGAGTTTCTTGAGTTGGTGCCAATGATGGACACCACAACAGCCGAGGACATTTTCGGCTCTGTCGTTGCTGCATTGGACAGAGTTGGAGTGGACTGGTCCCGCGCTGTCAGCCTGGCTACAGACGGCGCGCCATCCATGGTCGGAAAGAAAGCAGGTGTCGCGACAAAGTTCACAGACAAAGTAGAAGCCCTTAACCTGTCTAGGATCAGCGTGGCGCTAGCGGCACACCCCCCCCCCCCCACTGAAAAACCAGTGCCGCGAAATTCAAAAAAAATATTTTTTTAAAATATTTAACTTTAACACATTAAAGTCCAATCCAGCTAATGAAAGACACAGATCTTGTGAATCCAGTCAACATTTCCGATTTTTAAAATGTTTTACAGGGAAGACACAATATGTAAAGATGTACATCTATTACCTAAAAACACATTAGCATAATCCACCATCTTTTATTTGTCCACCAACACCAGTAGCCATCACCAATTCGGCTAAACTAAGATATTTATAGCCCCTAACCAACAAAAAAACTCATTAGATGACAGTCTGATAACATATTTATGGTATGGGATAGGTTTTGTTAGAAAAAAGTGCATATTTCAGGTATATGGCATAGTTTACAATTGCACCCACCGTCACAAATGGACTAGAATAATTACAATGAGCAACGTGTTTACCTAACTACTAATCATCAAACATTTCGTAAAAATACACAGCATACACGAATCGAAAGACACAGATCCTGTGAATACAGACAATATTTCAGATTTTCTAAGTGTCTTACAGCGAAAACACAATAAATCGTTATATTAGCTTAGCACATAGCAATTAGCAGCCCAGCATTGATTCTAGCCAAAGTGAGCGATAAAAGTCAACATCGCCAAAAGATATTAATTTTTTCACTAACCTTCTCAGAATTCTTCCGATGACACTCCTGTAACATCACATTACAACATGCATATACAGTTTGATCGAAAATGTTTATATTTAGCCACCAAAATCATGGTTAGACAATGTGAAATGTAGACAAGCTGGTAAAGAAAAAGTCCTTGCGCCACTTAGACAGTGATCTACTCTTATACATAAATACTCATAAACGTGACTAAAAAATATAGGGTGGACAGGGATTGATAGACAATTTAATTCTTAATACAATTGCGTTATTACATTTTTTAATTTATCCTTACTTTTCAATACAGTTTGCGCCAAGCGAAGCTACGTCAAAAAACATGGCGTCCTAAGCCACTAAAATGTTTCGACAGAAACACGATTTATCATAATAAAAATGTCCTACCTTGAGCTGTTCTTCCATCAGTATCTTGGGCAAAGGATCCTTTCTTGGGAGAAATCGTCTTTTGGTGGAAAGCTGTCCTCTTGCCATGTGGAAATGTCAACTGCGTTCGGGATGAACTGAAAAGCGTGCCCAACTTTTCACATCGTTGCAAAAATAAATGTCCCAAAATCGCACTAAACGGATATAAATTGCTATAAAACGCTTTAAATTAACTACCTTATGATGTTTTTAACTCCTATAACGAGTGAAAAGATGACCGGAGAAATATAACAGGCTAAACTAACGCTTGGAACAGGTGCGCGCCGGTGTCCTCTAGGCTCATGACGCAGCTCCCAAAGAATGACTAGCTTCAGGGTTTTTTCATTTGTAGGGCCTGTGAACGCGCAATCGACCCCGTTGGAATCGTCATCACGTAAAGGCATCCAGGGGAAGACGTAAGAAGTGTCCGTATAGTCATAGCAACGACAGTGCCCTTTTAACTGACTTCAGAAGAGTGGCCAACATTTCTCAAATCTGACTCCATGTCAGGGAAATTGCTGTAGAATGGGCTCTGTTCCACTTAGAGACAAAATTTCAACTCCTATAGAAACTATAGACTGTTTTCTATCCAATAATAATAATAATATGCATATTGTACGATCAAGGATTTTGTGGGAAGCCGTTTAAAAAATTAGCCAAATTAGCATAAATAGTCTAAACAGCGCCCCCATCCCCAACAGGTTAATGGAGGAGATCGTTTCTGGACATTTCACTGTATTTTGCACCAGGAGGCATTGTGTTGCAAGTCGCTGAAAATGGACCACGTCATGGAGGTGGTTGTTCGCACTGTAAATTTCATCCGGTCCAGAGGTCTGAACCATCGTCAGTTTGACAAACTTCTCAGCGACAGCAACATTACCCACAGCCTGCCATACCACACTGAAGTGAGATGGTTAAGCCGAGGCGCTGTGCTGAGGCATTTCTTTGATCTACGAGAGGAAATCGGACAGTTCATGGAGAAAAAAGGAAAACCGGTGTTGGAATTACAATCTCAGGAATGGCTACGGGACCTTGCATTCTTGGTTGATATTACTGAACACTTGAACAATCTGAACAAAATGTTGCAAGGCCGCAAAAAAGTTGTCACACAGTTTTCTGACAACATACATGCATTTAAGTTGAAGCTGACTTTGTGGGAGATGCAACTGGCAAATGGCAACCCTGCTCATTTCCCCTGTCTGAGAGATGTGTGTGTGACCAGACCTGATGCGGACATGAAACGGTACAAAGACAAAATTGCAGGACTACTGCGGGAGTTTGAGAAACGTTTTCAGGTATTTGGTGAACTTGAGACAGAATTTTCAGTTTTTCGCTCACCTTTCACAGTTAAAGCTTCTGATGTGCCGGTCGAAATTCAGCTAGAGATAATTGATTTGCAGTGTGATGCAGATTTGAAGGGCAAATTTGCCTCTGTAGGTCTGGACAGATTTTATCAGTATCTACTACCAGGGTACCCCAAATTAACAGCCCTGGCTGCTAAAATTTTGTGCATGTTTGGGACAACCTACCTTTGTGAACAAATTTTCTCAGTGATGAATATCAATAAAACAAAAATGCGTTCAAGGCTCACAAACAAGCACTTAAATGACATTCTGAAAGTGACAGCTAGTCAGGACATGACACCTGGTGTTGATGCACTTGTACAGGCCAAAAGATGCCAAGTTTCAGGAACAAATACAAGTCCAGACTAGACTAACACCTTTAAAATGCTGCCTTAGATACTGTTTGCATTGAAAGAATACAGCTCTGTGAAGATGAATCCTTACTGTGGTGATTTAAAAAATGTGCACTTTAATGTTAGTCAGCAGCTTCAAAACAAAAGTTGTGTGATGGAATTCTACTGTTCATACAACTCCATAAATTTTCAGTATGTATTGTATGTGTATGTATGTTTCATGTATGAAGTTTACAGATTTACAGGACAGGCGAACACTTTCTTCATTACACATTTAAAATCACTCTCCTTAGTTTGTAAGGTGTACGCAGGGATTACATTTAGATTTTATATGCGTATGTGTAAGTGGTTTAAAAATTCCTTTCTTTAAAAGTCTCATTTAATCTTAAAGTGCATTACTATATTTTTCAGTACCAATTAAAGTTTTGTGCCTTTGTACAATCAGTGGGATCAGTTGCAATGCATATTTGTGAATGATAAAAGTAAATTGCACATTTGTCTAAGGAAATATGAGGTGTTTCATGAAATGTTTTGTAAAAGGATAGTTCATTAAATTTCAATATTTTCCTAATGTTCTTGTGCTTCTTTACACCAAAACAAAGGAAAGACATGATATTTTGGTTATTTATAGCAGAGTATGGTATAATTTTAATGGTCCGGCCCACTTGACATCTCCCTAGGCCGTATGTGGCCCACGATGCGAAATGAGTTTGACACCCCTGGTTTAGAGTGAGTAATTACAATGAACGTTATGTCCAAAGTTGAAGGACGCTGAATTTTCCACACAAGCCGTTTACAAAATGTTTTGTGTTAGGCTATAAAAATGGATTATATCGAACAAAACGCCACTTTATTGTTTCGTCGTGACCTTTAGGATTGCCAAAAGAAGAAAATTTCTAAGGTAATTGATGAATATTATTGCAATTTCTGACTTTCGTGACTAATCTACTTTGCTGTAACTGTACCTAATGTGTTGTTTACTGATCGATAATCGCTTTTGCAGTGAAGCTTTTCGAAATCGGACATGGTGGCTAGATTAACAAGAGGTATAGCTTTGATTTGGTATATAACACTTCTGATTTAATTGAAGTTAAATATTTATAATAATGTCATTTCGCCAATTTTTGTGAAACGTTCCGCTAGCGGAACGCCAGAGCCAGACACGTTAAGTCATCTGTTGTTTGTGATTTAAGATAAGCTTCCTGTGGAAAAATAGATAGGCGCCAATACACACTGTATGAGAGACAGTGGGGAAATTTGAGTCAGAGGTATGAATAATTGAATGAGACATGTTTTTGACAGTATTTTTTTCGACAGTTTTGGTAGCTCCAAGGATTTAAGTAAGAACGTAATGTCATCTAAAACAATAATCTGTTCCCAATACGTGAAACTGTGTCCAGATGAAGTAGATATAAGTAAATGTTTTAGTACCAAATATTGAGCTGAAAAGTCAGCACCAACTTTTTGAAGGTCCTGCAGACAGATTTGTTAAACAGCAGGTTTTATATTTTGACTAAGTTTATCAGACATTCATGTTCAACATTCATTGGTTCTAATTATAGTTTTATTGTTTAGGGGTAATTGAAGTTCTGTACAATGCTTTAACCTAATCTTTCTCAAATGATCCATAAAGGGACCACTCTAAACATTCCTCAGAATACTTTTTACACCACTTATGTATGTCTGCGTGTGGGTGTGCAAGTTGTATATTATTATTATTTTTCTATTGTTACTTCATTAGATCTCTAGTGTCATGACTCTCCTGTGGGGATACGAAGAATTAGGTTATAGTGAGTCCGCTCTACAGCGCCCTCTCTCTCCCGCAGAGGGGGAGAGGGGTGAAGTGTGGCATTTCATGACGGTCATAAATACCTTGTAGGAACTCTACCTTTGGGCTCTGCAGGATTGAGGGGGTAGAAACCTTTTGTTACAAGAAGATTCCTCATGCCAAAATTACAACATCAAAAGGCTGAATAATGAAACAAAATTTCTGTAATCCAAACATTGGGAATTGTCCATGGCTATTTAAAGAATAACCATGTCCAACAGTTGTTGTTTTGTGATATCATGAAGGATGGTATAACTAAATAACTGTACCTCTACAAATGTATACGTCCCAGTTATCAGATTCACATCTAAATGTTGTGGAACTTATATGATTAAATATGAAACTATTTGTGAGAAGATGTAATGTGATGTTAGCCTTCTAAATGAGAGAATTGTTTTTCATATAAAGTCTTAACCAGTCAGTGACCACACCCACGTGAGCGCAGACATTATGTCGATTTCGTGGAATGCCCCTTTTTCCAGAGTTCGTAAAACCCCTAGTGCTGAATTAACATATCAGACCAAGAAGGCGGACGGTGTTGAACCAGATATCACGAATGGTTAGAATCTACGAGACCAGAAAAATGTGGAGCATGGCTGCACGTTGAAATGGTAGGAATTTAAATCTCTAGAGACCAGTACATTGCCGGGTTGCTACGGACATAGAAAATGGTTCTAGCTCTACATTAGACCAGAGGTTACATGCTGCGCGAGCTGAATACGTCACAAATGGTCAAGAACTCTCAATGAGTGAAGAAGATAAAGACTGCACAATCACAGTCTGCAGCTGTATATGTAAAATAGTCTAGGAAACTCAACCGAAGATGAGAAAAGAATAACATTTTCCTATCGAACGACCATTGGTACGTCTGGAAGATTCGTTCTAACAGACACTCCGAGACCAACCTACTACAACTACGAAGGGCATGGTGACCTCTGGTTGACAACTAGAAACTTACACAACTAGAGGCTTTGTCAAATTACTCCCTGTAGATGGATCAAGTGTTTTCAACAGAGAGACAGCAAAGACATACACACGTAAATATGTACATTGCAATTCTTTCGAATGAGCGGCCGTTCATGTGCAAAGTATTCACATTTCCATGAGCATAGTTATCAGCTGTATGTACTATAGTGGAATTCTTTCACTCCCTCTCCCTCTCTTTTGAATCCGCCATTTTGTGTAACAAACCGTCATATCGGTTTAGTCTACTCGGGACTTTCATTGCATTGTGTAGTAATCAATGTGTAAGCTATCCTGTTTGTGTGTTTAAGTAATTCTGTGTGATTATTTAGTTAGTAAATAAATAATTAAGCCAATTTGTATATCACTGATTCATCATTTATGCTAGGGTTTGTGCAGATATCCAATAATTTTGGGTCGATCAGAATGAGACTGATATAAGGTAAATAAGAATTAATGAATTGACTGACTGATGTAAGATATATTTAAATCTTTAGAGTTTTGTTGGGAGATAGTAACTCGTTAAATAACATTTCCCGTGGCGCCCCAGATTACTACTTAATTAAGTGTTATATTATTAATTTAATTGCGTAATAAATGAACGTGGTATGTAATTATTTTATCAAATAACAGTCAAACACATTAATGACACGACAGTAGTAACCCATTATACTCAAAATTATGTAACTTTTTCTCTAGTAACCCATTATACATTTGTGTTACATCACAAATTCCACCTTTAGACTAGTGTTCTATTCATACAGGGGTTTAAATACCTCTCCACATACGCTACCATTCAGCTCCAATAAATAGTACCCACAAAACACGAGTCTCAATGTCAACAGTGAAGAGGTGACTCATGGGTTGCTGGCCTTCCAAGACAGAGTTGCAAAGAAAAAGCCATATTGCAGACGGGCCAATAAAAAGAAAAGATTAAGATGGGCAAAGGAACACAGAGGAAATCTGCCTAGAAGGCCAGCATCCCGGAGTCGCCTCTTCACTGTTGACTTTGAGACTGGTGTTTTGCAGGTGCTATTTAATGAAGTAGTGAAGTGTCTGTTTCTCAAAATAGACACTCTAATGTACTTGTCCTGTTGCTCAGTTGTGCACCGGGGCCTCCCATTTATCTTTCAATTCTGGTTAATGACAGTTAATGACAGTTTGCGCTGTTCTGGGAAGGGGGTAGTACACAGTGTTGTACGAGATCTTCAGTTTCTTGGCAATTTCTCGCATGGAATAGCCTTCATTTCTCAGAACAAGAATAGTTTCTGGCCATTTTGAGCCTGTAATCGAACCCACAAATGCTGATGCTCCAGATACTCAACTAGTCTAATGAAGGCCAGTTTTATTGCTTTTTTAATCAGGACAACGGTTTTCAGCTGTGCTAACATAATTGCAAAAGGGTTTTCTAATGATCAATTAGCCTTTTAAAATGATCAACTTGGATTAGCTAACACAACGTGCCATTGGAACACAGGAGTGATGGTTGCTGATAATTGGGCCTCTGTACGCCTATGTAGATACTCCATTAAAAATCTGCCATTTCCAGCTACAATAGTCATTTACAACATTAACAATGTCGTCACTGTATTTCTGATCAATTTGATGTTATTTTAATGGACAAAAAAATATATTTTCTTTCAAAAACAAGGACATTTCTAGGTGACCACAAACTTTTGAATGGTAGTGAACATAATAATGTTACACACTGTCACATTCTGACCATAGTTCTTTGGGTTTTGTCTTTGTTTTAGTGTGGTCAGGGCGTGAGTTGGGTGGGTTATCTATATGTTGTGTTTCTATGTTGGGTTTGTTGTTTGGCCTAATATGGTTCTCAATCAGAGGCAGGTGTTTGTCATTGTCTCTGATTGGGAACCATATTTAGGTAGCCTGTCTTGTGTTGGGTTTTGTGGGTGGTTGTCTTCTGTCTTTGTGTTCATTGCACCAGATAGGACTGTTTTTGGTTAGAGTCACTTTCGTTATTTTGTATTGTGTCTTGTTCAGTTGATTATTATTAAAATATGGACACTAACTACGCTGCGTCTTGGTCCGATCCCTGCTACACCTCCTCTTCGGACGAAGAGGAGGAAATCTGCCGTTACACACATCAAACCACTGATGATTCATGTTATCCTCATGTAATCTAAAGTCCTGTTACCTTCAGAGACATGTTATCCTTGTTACTCATGAGACATGTTATCATGTTATCTCTAATGAGACATGTTACCCTCAGAGACATATTATCCTTGTTACTAACAAGACTGTCACGAATCCCGCTTCCTGAGTCTGTTTTTGCCTGTGTTCTGTCCTGGAGTGTTTTTTCCGGTGTCCTGGAACGCACCCTGTATCTCTGAGTACCTGCACCTGTATCCCATCAGCTATCTGCACACCTGGTCCTGATCATCACCCCTCCACTTCATAAGCGCTGACCTGCCGGATCATTCCCTGCCGGATTGTTAGCCATGAACAGTATGTTGTGCCAGTGTATCAGCCTCCAGTTTGATAGAGTTTGTTTTGTTGTTTTGTACGTCTTGCTTGCCTTGAACTCACCTCCGTTTTTTTTTCTGTCTACAGTCATTCACCCGAAACACTCATCTCATCCCTACCTGGTCGTCGGTGACTTCAGTTACTTCATTGGATCTGCCTATTCAATCCCATCAACTCACCTCTGCTGCCCGCTCCGTCACTTGGATTTTTCTATCACTACATTCAAACTTGTAAATAAATACTCACCTTCGTCTTACTCTCCTTGTCCTGGTCTGCTTCTGGGCTCAACTTTAGTAGAAGCGTGACAGAGACGTTTAATCTTGTTACTAACGAGATATGTTATCCTCTGAGACATGTTACGTATGAGATTTCCGAGAAGTGTCATCCTCTACCTGTAGATCCAACGGGCTGTGGTGGACAGAACCCTAGATAACGTTACAAATTGAAAAACTCAGCTCAGACGGAACTGTTTGAGGTATTTATTCACCTCTTTCACAGATGAGCTAGTCCCCTCATTCAAAAATTTAGTTACATTTTCATCTCTTATTATGTAATTTTCAATCAGCTTTTTATCCATGTATCCATTAATATGACATATTAAGCATATTAAGCAATGAAATGTGGATAATAAATGGATTGAAATTTACACTATTAAGATTGAAAATTCTAATCTTAATAGTAAGAATTTCAAACCATTTATTTTCAAAATTTCAATCAGACAAATTTCAATCAGCTTAATATGTCATATTTCACAATCACACAACTTTCACATCCACATTCACTTAGTACTATTCCGAAACACACTCGGTAATCTCCCTGATTACCCATGTGCATCTTCAACGATTCTCTTGTCGTTACTTGCTATGCACCATATCTATCTCCTGCACATATTTAATAACACCACGTATTCAAAAACACCTTGTGTTATTTGTAGTGGCTGCAGACCACGTAGAAATTTCTTAAAAATGCCCACAGACAGCTGTCAGCAGGGCTTTTCATGGTACCGTTACACCCTCGCTCTCGTCTTCTCATAGGACTAGTGAATAGTCTTCTCTCTTTCAGACTATGGGTACCTTTTTATGCGTTCAACGCCTTGATTTAAAAACAAAATCATACATTTATTTTATACAGATTCATTTAAATGGACAACTGAAATCAGTTGCCATCCCTCAATTGTTTGAGGATGATGTGTCTCCTCCTGGGCAGCTCACAGTAAGGGTCTGGATTGTCGGGTCTCGTCGTCTTTTGGTCAGGTGGAAATTTCCCACACGCTTCATAAAATGCGCCACCAGTTTTCCCCGCAGACCCCCAAAAGAACGCTCCGCAGGCAGAATCAATCATCCTGTTGCAAGAAGTCACTTGCATGAAAACAGAAATTGGTTTATAGAAAAGCACAAACAGAACACAGAAATGTATGAATAGAAAAGCACCAACATAACATTTTCCAATCCATCACACAGCATTTGATCAAATCATTTTTAAATCTATTTTTTGATACCTACAGCAGTCCTAAAATTCCAAATCAAATAGCTAAAAGGAATAAACTTCTAACACTCGTAAGCTTAAACTCCATGGCTATTGGGAAACCAGGCCCTTGCTATTACTTCATAGACATGGCTATTTGCATTCATGCAAAACATATGCAATCTCCCTTTAAAGAGGGGGTGAATATCAATAGCTGCTTGTACTAAATAAGTTGGCTGAGTGAGCATTTGGAAAGAAGTCAACAACAAAAAAGTATTCCCCAGACTCCTCTTCAGTGTTTTACTTGTTGATGACTACTTCCCACTAAGGGGACCTACGCCAGTGTCTTTTGGTCGTCTTTTTTTGTGGTGTGGTCCGGACCGCCCTTGATTTCAGCGTCCATGGATGGGACTCCCTAAAAACACACCACTTCGATACAATTTACTTTTAATTTCAAATTTCCACAAACAAATTTCAAAGTGTTTCCTTTCAAATGGTATGAAGAATATGCATATCCTTGCTTCAGGTCCTGAGCTACAGGCAGATAGATTTGGGTATGTCATTTTAGGCTATTTAAAAAAAAGGGGGCGTATCCTTAGGAGTGTAGCAGGTTAGGGGAGCATTTTTGCTAACTCTAACCTTTTTCTTGACCTTAGCAGGTTACAAGAATTAGGTTAAGTTAATTCTCCTAACATGCTGCGTTAATTCTCCTATCCTGCTGCGTAAATTATAATCTGCTACGAAAAAGTTGTAGCTGTATCGAAGTGTATTTTCGAAGAGTATTTTTAGGGAAACTTGTCCACTCATTGGATTCTAACCACACACTCACACATACTACACTGACATCACAACAAACACACACACACACACACACACACACACACACACACACACACACACACACACACACACACACACACACACACACACACACACACACACACACACACACACACACACACACACACACACACACACACACACACACACACACACACACAGGCACATTAAAATTCCTTCACACTCTTTACATACGCTGCTGCTACTGTCTGTTTACTGTCTATGCATAGTCACTTTACCTCTACCTACATGTACATACCTCAATCACCTCAACTCAGTACCGGTAACCCTTGTATATAACCTAGTTATTTTTATTTCATTTTTAAACATTGTTTTGCTTACCTCATTGGGAACACAGTGAAAAGTAACTTGACACTGTTGATCAGTCAGCGCAAATGTGGATTTTAATGGCATGAAGAAAATTGCATTGACAGAGGGGGTACTGAGTTAATGCATCATAAGGTAAGGGCTGGCATTTGTTCTGTATGCTCGGATAGCGACTTGTCTGTCCTGTGTGTTGATCTAGCCAATTAGCTAGCAAGATCATTTATTTTATCAGTTACAGTTTGTGTTGTGAGAGGCTAGTATTGGTTGAGGAAATGTAGGCTAGCTAGCAGTCTTTGTGCTGAATCTGACATTTGGCTGCACACGTAGCTATCTAGCCAGTTTGACTATATCATGCTAGAGTAGCTAGATGAGTAATGCCCATTGCATGTATTATACGTTAGCAGCATGGCGGTTCCCAAAGTTTGGTGTTTGACTATGAACGTTACTTAGCTAGCTAGCTATGCTTTATGGAAAAATGTAGCTAGCTAGGATGTATTGTCAACAATGATTACTGATGCACGATCTACACAGCTATGGTACAGTCTTGTTGGCTTGTAGCTACTGGCTAGTTTCCTAGCTAACTGGCTATAATAGCAGCCAAAAACATTCGATAGTTTACACAAATTACTTCAGCCATATGAAAAACCTTCCATAGCAAAATATACCTAGCTAGCGATCTTCCTTTGCTTTTAGCTTGCTTCTCATCCGACTGGTGTTAACCAGCTAGCTACAGCTGCTGGCACCGGTTTTAGAACTCTGAGGTTCGGCTGAATAAATGATAGCGTTGTCAGAAATGCTACAAAAAGGTAGCACATCATTGGTTCTTAATGGAAAGAAATGAGCAAGTGAGAGCGATAAATAACTGTTGCACCTACAAACTTAGTAAATCGATTTTTTTTTAAATCCAATGGTCACTTTATGGATGTTATAGTCTTGTTTTAATCCAACGTCTAGAATTTGAGCTAGTTAGGCACAGGACAAACTCTGAAAACTCAATTGCTACGGTCCCTGTTAAAAAATCTGGTATGTGGTTCTTGGCAACGGCTGAACGGCTCATGACGAGAGGCAGGTATTGAGTACCTCCAAGTTAATTTGTAAATTTTCATCGACATTGGTGTCATATTGGCTTATTCACGTAATAATAAGAAATTCCCTCAATCACACCTACAAATTAGGGAAAACAAATGTTATTTCCGAATGACTACCATTATAAAAGAGCCAACTTCGTCTTCGATTTTCTGTTATACAGAAATAACAAAACATGCCCAAAGTACATGTAACCAGGTCAAGAATTCCGGCGTACGGTTCATAATTCTCCCACGTAGGGAAATAGAGCCCTGCGCCTCACTACTTGTAGCTGTATAGTCTGTTTGTTGGTTTTGTTGGTCTTTGCTAGCTTAATGTTCTGGTCGGTAGCTAGCTAGCACTCACTCACATGGCCGCTAACACCGTCATGAAAAGGGGCATGGGGGAATACAAAATTACATTTTTCAAAGAGGTGAGAACGCACAAGAGCAGGCAATGTTGTAAAGTAATCTTTATATAATTTTGTCATTGACTAAAACAAGCAGGCAACAAAGAAATTGTTTTGAAAAAGGTAACGTATTTTCCTTAAGCCAATAGACAGGTTGGTTGTTTAGCAACAAAACCGACGCGTGCGCATCTATCGGGCAAAAAAGACAGGGTTGGCTTAGATTTTTGACAACATGTAAACTCAATTTTGTTTCAGATGTTTACTGAAAACATAAATAAATATACACAATGAGCCCTTGTTGTCATGCAAATACATTGCTACAGTTGTTGGTTAAGTAGCTATCGAATTTTCCCATATTAGCGTTCACATGAAATCAGTCAAAACAAGACATCATATCAAGAACAATATGAAACTAGCTGAAATGAGCCACAGATAACTGACCATTTCGAATCCCACCGTACCTTCTCCGCTGTGCAATCTGGTTTCCGAGCTGGTCATGGGTGCACCTCATCCACGCTCAAGGTACTAAACGATATCCTAACCGCCATCAATAAAAGACAGTACTGTGCAGCCGTCTTCATCGGCCGGGCCAAGGCTTTCGAATCTTATCGGCAGACTCAATAGCCTTGGTTTCTCAAATGATTGCCTCGCCTGGTTCACCAACTACTTCGCAGACAGAGTTCAGTGTGTCAAATCGGAGAGTCTACTGTCCGGACATCTGGCAGTCTCTATGGGGGTACCACAGGGTTAAATTTTCGTGTCCGAATCTTTTCTCTGTATATATATCAATGATGTCACTTTTGCTACCGTGTGATTCCCTGATCCACCTCTACGCAGACGACACCATTCTGTATACATCTGGCACTTCTTTGGACACTGTGTTAACTAACCTCCAAACGAGCTTCAATGCCATACAACACTCCTTCTGTGGCCTTCAACTGCTCTTAAACGCTAGTAAAACCAAACGCATGCTTTTCAACCGTTCGCTGCCCGCACCCGTCTGCCCAACTAGCATCACTACCCTGGAAGGTTCTGACCTAGAATATGTGGACAACTACAAATACCTAGGTGTCTGGCTACACTGTAAACTCTCCTTCCAGACTCATATTAAACGTCTCCAATCCAAATTCAAATCTAGAATCGGCTTTCTATTTCGCAACAAAGCCTCTACCGATCCTCGAATTCGGCGATATCATCTACAAAATAGCTTCCAATACTCTACTCAGCAAACTGGATGCAATCTATCACAGTGCCATCCATTTTGAAACCAAAGGCAAGTATACCACCCACCACTGTGACCTGTATGCTCTAGTCAGCTGGCTCTCGCTACATATTTGTCGCCAGACCCACTTGCTCCAGGTCATCTATAAGTCTATGCTAGTTAAAGCTCCGCCTTATCTCAGCTCACTGGTCACGATAACAACACCCACCTGTAGTACGTTCTCCAGCAGGTATATCTCACTGGTCATCCCCAAAGCCAACACCTCCTTTGGCCGCCTTTCCTTCCAGTTCTCTGCTGCCAGTGACTGGAACGAATTGCAAAGATTGCTGAAGCTGGAGACTTATATTTCCCTCACTAAGTTTAAACATCAGCTATCTGAGCAGCTAACTGATCGCTGCAGCTGTACATAGCCCATCTTTAAATAGCCCACCTTACCTCATCCCCATATTGTTTTTATTTACTTTTCTGATCTTTTGCACACCAGTATCTCTACTTGCACATCATCATCTGCTCATTTATCACGCCAGTGTTAATCTGCTAAATTGTAATTACTTCGCTACTATGGCCTATTTATTACCTACCGCCTCATGCCATTTGCACACACTGTATATAGACTTTATTTTTTTCTATTGTGTTATTGACTGTACGCTTGTTTATTCCATGTGTAACTCTGTGTTGTTGTTTGTGTCACACTGCTTTGCTTTATCTTGGCCAGTTCGCAGTTGTAAATGAGAACTTGTTCTCAACTAGCTTACCTGGTTAAATAAAGGTGAATAAAAAAAAATAAAAAATTTATAAAATAAAACTTACGATTCCCCACATGGCAGTTTCTTGTCACAGTTACTGACTATCTGGCCATCCAGAATTACAACAACACACAGACTTCTGCCCCATTGAGGTGTCGTTTTCATGACATTGTCAGCTAACTCGTTTATGAGGTAACCTAGGTAACCACAGGTTGTTTTCCCAATGGTGGGCGGGGCCACAACGTTCTATAATACCGACTAGGACTATAGTGCGCTACTTTTGATCAGGGCCCACAAGGCTCTGGTCAAAAGTAGTGTACTATGTAGGGAATAGGGTTCCATTTGGGATTCAAAATGTGGTGCCATTTGGGATGCAACATATGGCTGGCTTATCATCTCGGTAAACAGTAATCTTTTCAGGCCATTTCAATTTGTCTCAATCTTCTGGAAAAAAGTTATAGTTTATCGTTTGAATAAATTAGATATTGTCAGTGAGACATTGTAAGTGGTGTACAACCTTCAGATCTATTGGGAAAATGTGTTTTAAGAATAGTGATTAGGGAAGGGAGTTGTTGTTTTGTTGTGTCTGAGAATGACCTTTTTACAACCTCTTTGCAAGAATAGACTTAGTAATGTGTTAGTTATTGCTGCACCACAAAATAATGACAAACTAATATATAATCTACCGTATGGGCCATCATGTATTGTCTTTGTATTTGCTTTCACATGCAACTCAAATAATTTACATTTGAAGTCAAATAAGCAAAGCCCTTAAGCAAAGCCCATTACAAATAAGCAAAGCCCATTACAAAGTGCTGACTGATTGACTGATGAGGAGAAGTCCCTCTCATAGAACCATCCTTATTCCTAGTCAAGTTAAACAAATAAACTATTTCACAGTTACTGTTTCACAGTTACTGTGGGTGCCATTGGCCTACCATAGCACAATCTGAGTAGAGCTGTGACAGAGGTTTTATCAGTAAACCAATTAACATGATTTATGGTTCAGGGGGACTATGGTTAGGGAGGGGGACTATGGTTAGAGGGACATGCTCATAAATACAAAGAGCCTGAACAGAACTGGCCTCTGTCCCAAATGGCACCCTATTCTCTATTAAAGGGCTCTGGTCAAAAGTAGTGCACTATAAAAGGAATAGGGTGCCGTTTGGAACAAACCTCCTCTTCCTAAAGGGAGATGTTATCAGGAAGGCTGTGGTGTGGTAGCTGGATCACTCTGCTATGTTGTCATGCAGTCAGCATGCATTTGTAAATCCAGCTACTGTGCATATAGGGCCTGACCCCTTTCCATCAGTGGGTCAGAAGTTCAAACCCCCAAACCCCAGCCTGAAGAGTTGAAGTGTGGGGAGTGAACTTACGACCTCCCCTAATTTAAAGGGACAAGAGGCTGGAAAATGAATTCCTTATCGGTAGCTCTAAATGCCTCTCACCCAGGGGGTAGAGTTAGTTAGACCCTGTATCTGAACCATCCTGTGTTTAAAATGTTACTTAGGTGAGGTCGTGTGTTGATGATTTTGAGTTTGAGAATGCCTGTGTTTGTTTTGCAGTGACATGTTTGTTTTGCAGTAACATTGTGACTTTATTTAGATATATTTTTATTTAGATACATAAGGATATTAGGCCCTCAGATATTTGAACTCTTCTAGATCTCTGGAATGATTTCAAAAGATTCCAATGAAAGCTGTGTCATGTGGAGGTCAAAATGTCAGCTCTTCTTGGTTGTAAATCTGAGTGTCAGTCACACTGTTCTGTCATGGAATTGATGAAAGGTCCAACAATCTGACTGACACATTCTGCAGTAGGTAAAATATGCTCCTTCAGGTTGTGTGGAATTTGGTCCTTTCTTGCGACCTGGGCAGAGTTCAGGTGCTCTGTTTGACCAAGGACAGATTTACTAGTTTGCCAAGAACATGTTAATTGCCAAACTGCCTCTTCTTGTTGATGTATCGTTTCTAATAACGCTCAAAAGTGACTTTAGTTTCACATGTTGTGCGTCCCAAATGGCACCCTATTCCCTATATAGTCCACTACTTTTGACCAGAGCCCTATGGCCCCTGGTCAAAAGTAGGGCCCTGGTCAAAAGTAATGCTACATAAGGAATAGGGTGCCATTTGTGATGCAGTCATGAGCTGTCTCTGACGACTCTGTAGGGTTGCAAAATTCCGTGAACTTTCAATGAATTCCCTAGTTTTCCCGAAATCCCAGTTTGGAGGGTTCCCGGAATCAGGAGGGAATAAGGAGGATGTATGGGGTCTTCCAACTGAGATTTCGGGAAAACCATTAATATTTTCACACATTGGCAAAATTGACAACTCAGAAAGCAATAGGCATATCTATAACTCAAATAATGAATCATAAAAAGCTTGTGTGTAATACATTTCAACAGCTTCCCAGAATAATTGACATGCAATAGAAAGTAAAAAACTACCAAAAGGCTATAATATAAAACACATTGTCCAGGGCTACATGACAGACGGGACTAATATAAAATATAATTTTCTGTGTGAATAGCTCCTGCTGTAGTCATCTAATTGCTAAATTGATAAATGTTTAGAGCTGTTGGCTGTATTGTTTAAATCAATACAAATTGATTTACATGTGTCTGCAGAGAGACACATCCACATCCTAATTTTCTCCTCTTTCATTCCCAACACGTCCCTCATTCCCCTCCCTCCTCTCTATCCCTTGTCCCATTGCATCATGAAGAGTGCACATAATCCTATAGACTTTTGTACTCACATGCCCTGTCTTATATCCTAGATGAGGAACCATTTACTTTGCACTGTTCCTCAATAAAAATTAAAAGCTGCCATAAAAACAAGACGCATGAGGGGGAGGGGGGAGAAACGCTGTCACCCTAAATCACATCCATCTTTCTCTCTTTCTTCTCCAAGCTGATCGTGAATATTTCATGGAGCCTATTTTATTCTGACATTTGTAGATGACTTAGAGGTTGTGTCCCAAATGGCACCCTATTCCCTATAAAGTGCACTACTTTTGACCAGGGCTCATTGAGAGTAGTGCACTACACAAGGAATATGGTGCCATTTGGGATGCAACCCTAGAGTGTTACACAGGAAATAAAATGCTGATGAAGGCAGCCCGACTGTCAGGAAGGTTACTGAATTGTAAATGGTCCTATCCATCTCCTCTCCTAGCTAATAATATGTGTAGACTAGAGGCTGTAAACATGGTGAGGGATGTGATTGTGTATCCGCTGCTGCTCCTTTAGGAATTGTATAAACATTATTCATGGATCACCGGGCCGTGCTTAATTGTAAGTTGTATCTCATGGCGATCTGTTGGAGAGGGAGAAGGAAAGTCATTATTGATGTCTCATAACATTGAGCGGCTCCATCTTGAAAGCCTCCTCCACACACCTGGGCCGCATTTTCAATCGGGGAAAAGTGGATAATTCATTGACTGACGTCACTAGATCATTTAAGGAGTTCACACCGCGAACTGGCAAAAGGTACAGTACGACCAGTTAATTCATATGTTTCATAGCTGTTCAATTATGTAAATAAGCTATTGCAGTGCAAACCCTTTCGGAATGCATCTGATGCAGTATATTCAAACAGCCTGCCAATAGGGCATGTATTGCACTGCACCAAATACTGGATGTAAAAAAGTATTGAAATTAAACTTCTTGACAGGTAATCAATGTAGTTGACCATCCATGATATACAGTAGGTCATAGTCTTTCAATATGAGTGCCAGTTTTATATTCTCATCATACCTCTCAGAAAACATTTACAACTATATGTGTATTTATTCTCATCTTCTCTACCTCCCTCTAACTGAGGGCCGGTTAAGCACCTACAGCCTTCAATTACCCTATTCCCCTGTTCTAGTGTTCTCAGGATCAGGAGTGATGAGAAAAAGGTTTTAGACTCAATCCTTGAGCAAAGGCCTGCTGTGACAGGGATTATTATTTATTTGTCATGCTGGATGTAATAAGCTGTAGATACAGGATGGAGGGCCCGGTGATTTATTGCTCTGTCGACTGCCACTAGCAGGATGCGCACTGTAGCGTGCTGGATGAATACCACACTGTCAGCTCTGTCCATCCGTCTCCATCACCCGTCTCCATCACCCTTCTTCCTCTCTCTTTCTCACTCCCTTCTTTCTTTTCTCTTTCGCTCTCTCTCTCTCTTTTCTTCACAACACCCTCCAATTTCATGCCAGGGTACATAAACAATCTTTCCTTATTTGGATACCCCTTTAAACATGGCTTTAAACATCCTGTTGTCTTGACACACTAGCGTCAGGTTGTGTTGTTTGAATTATTATAGACAAATAGAATATGGTTTTGTCTGGAAACTGACATTAGGAAAATGGAATCCATTTAGGCTACATTTGTGTTTTTGTTGTTGCAGTTTGAGGTACACAATTCTATGTAGAGGTACTATTTTCCATGATGAAACGGAGACTGAGAGGATTAGTAGTCCCTAGCCTTAGTATTAAGCGCTGTTGATGCTATTTTGCCTTTGCATACAACATCGTTCCGCATTTCGGAGAAACAATTTCCTCCATTCCTACATATATCAATAAACAACAGTAACAGAAACAATAGCAACAACAACAACAACAGCAACATTTACAATCTGTAGACACTATTAGAATAGAAATGTTCAGAACTTGTGAAACATCAAACTAAAAATATAAAGATAACTAATGTAAAATATACTGTGTCTGTAAAATGTATATAGGTTCAGAACTTTTGTGAAATAGCACAGTTGAAAAATATATAGCAAATAGAAATCAAAACTGGATGGTGTTCAGAGATAGATGGGAAGGGTTGAGTGTAGCTGAAGGATGGGACTAAAAACAAACAAAAGATAACTATTGTAAAATATGCTGTGTACATAAAATGTATATAGTATGTATAATCTGGAAGTAGACGCCTAAGTGTTATTGTCCATTAGTTTACTTCAATTAGGGGAGGGGTGGTAGTGTTAGGGGAAAAATAATAAAGGAAAATATATATTGTTTAAATTATATTTTACATACATACGGGATTGGACATGATGCAGACAATTACATTGATGGAAGCCACAATCTATATGCAATAGTATAGCGGACCTACCACCCCCCCATTTAAAAAAAATAACAACAGCAACAGAAGCAACATCAACAATAGAAACAACAGAAACAACATGCACTCTTGTTGTCCTATAGCATCAGTTGTGGCCCCAGTGAACCCATTCATGGTTCGAGAGGATTATATTATTGAAGTATTGCTTAATTGGATAAACAGATTTTTAGGGTCCTTAAACTTACTTGCCCAATTTATTCACCCATTGATATTGTTGTTTACATGTGGGGTATTAACGTAAGTGGAACTGATGTTGTAAACAGCCATACTAGAATCCTAGGTCTACTATTATCCAGTGGGGGCTTAGGCTATACACATGGTGGCAGTGCTGGGATCCAGTGGGGGCTTTCTATGTGTTTGTCCCAAATTGCACCCTATTGCCTATATAGTGCACTAAGAAGTGGGAATAGGCTGCCATTTGAGATGCAACCTATGTGAAAGGCAGACTGAAAGCAAAGTGAGGCACCAGGGAAAACACTTAGCCCACATATCAACGCTGCGGACATGTGCTTGGCGAGAGCTAGCGAGCACGGCAGCGACAGCGCTTAATTAATATGAGAAATAGCGTTTGTGTCCGCCATAAATGACTTGAGCAGAGCCGCCACTTTGTTGTCTAAGCCTGCTCAGCTGAGTGTTTGATGTTTCTTTGTTGTTGCATAAACTGTAATGACATGACACGCGCATGCACACGCGCACAAACGCACACACACACACACGCACACATAGCATGGGAAGTCATACTGTACACTATATCCCACTAGCACGCACATACAGTATGTAGGATCTTAATTTGATCACCATGTTGCAGGAGAACTTTGCTGCAATGCAGGACATTTAAAATGTGTGGTGTATTTGAGCTTTAAAAAGGCTTCTGAATTTTGTAATTTCCACTTAGAAATGTCAGACTTGATTTTCCCTTATGAAAAATGTATCAACCCCAACAAAAATGTCCATTAATTATAATTCACATAATATTTCACATTTCCATTTTATAAGGAACTGTTTCTGCAGGATATTATTTTTCCTGCTGTAGCAAACTGGCTCAGACTAAGATCTGTACCAGCAGCTGATGATGAGTGATGGGGGAAAAAATCTGTACAGTTACATTTCGGGATATTATTTTTGACAATATATAGTGTCGTTATTTTTGCACTAATTGTCCAAAAGTCCAGTATTTTCCCTTCATAACTTGTGTCTCATGACTGCCATGTCCCTCTGTAGCCTACATATGGTGAGCAATATATGTTTGGAACAAATAAAATCACGGTACATAATCGCAATACATAAAATTGTGAAAATCATGAGAGTTGCAATCCATATCGTATATTCACCTAAGTATCGTGACAATATCGTATCGTGAGGTCCCTTAGAATTCCCAGTTCTAATGGAGGAGAGAGTGTGTGCTGTTTTACTGTTGTGTGTGTGTGTGTTGATCATTAAATATCAGATCCTCTCAAACTTTTTATCCTTTATAAACAACATCAGCTTCCATATCTCTCTCTCTCTCACTCGCCCTCTTGCCCTTTCGCTCTCTCTTTCTCTCTCTCCCTCTCATTTGTTTCAGCTCAGCTGGCTATCTATCTAGTTTATGGGTTTCTTTTCCCCCTACACACTTTTATTTATGGACTTGTTTGTTTTCTGCCATCATTGCTAACAACACGGTTAATAGCAATCCTTTGTTATCCCAGGCAGCCGGACGGGAGCTGCTGGTGCTGCCGCTTCGGACGACGGGGGCAGTGAAGTGAGAAGACTCATTTGGAGGGCTAAGGAAAGGCTTGACAGGCCCCATTTATAACGAGATCATTCTGGAAACTACAGGGTATTATTAACCCTCTATTGGAGTCTAATTAGTGTGCGTCCATAATGTTACCCTATTCCCTATATAGTGCACTACAGTACCTTTGA
Organism: Salvelinus fontinalis; assembly: GCF_029448725.1. Taxonomy (NCBI): domain Eukaryota; kingdom Metazoa; phylum Chordata; class Actinopteri; order Salmoniformes; family Salmonidae; genus Salvelinus; species Salvelinus fontinalis. The sequence continues at coordinate 72,716,454 of NC_074665.1, forward strand.
TGAGGCACTGGTCAAAGTAGGGTGCCATTTGGGATTAACGACTATGCTGCATAAACAATCGTATGGGTTTATTTCATTCTTTGAAATCAGTGTTGGTTTTTATTGAAGTAGATGATTCCCATCTAGCGATCCCAGACAATAAATTCAGTATGTTAAAACCACTTCACAATACAAGTCAGTCCCTCCAGGATTCTGCGATTGTAATTTTTTTTGCGAAATCAACAATTCTCTGCATATTATGCTTGCACATTTGATCAATCACCACACTAATTCAGCATAAAATGGTAAAATCATCTCAATAAACTGATTAACGCTAACAGCCATAATTTAAACATAACTGTCCTAACCTTTATAATGTAACATTTGTGTATTTGAGCTTTCCTTTTGAATCCTGAAAAACAATAGACAACATCACTCTCTCTCTCTCCAAAGTGTAGTGACATGAAGCTTATCAACCCTTAATTAGTGATACATTTTCTCCTTGTGATGTCTATTGATGTAGGTATGTGGGGGGAGAAGGCAAATTGAGCCTGACTTGTGTGAATTATTTTTGAAAATGCTCTACCCCAACCCTCCCTCAATCTCCTCATTATCTCCCTCTCTCTCTCTCTCTCCTTCCTTCTCTCTCTCTCATCAAACCTCGCTCCTTCTCCTTTCTTCCCACTCTCTCCCTCTACTTCCCTGCCTCCCCTCTGCTTCCCTCAATCTCACCTATTTCTCTCTCTTTCTCCTTCCTTCGTTCTCTCTCTCATCCTCCCTCGCTCCCACTCCTTTCTTCCCTCTCTCTCCTCCTCTCTCCCTTCCTTCATTCTAGTGCGGAGAACTGAGGTTCAGAATTCGTTTTTTGCTTGCCTGTGCAATAGAACGCTTCGGCTGTGGCGCTGTCAGGGGCCCAGTCAGCAGATCGGAGGCAGAGATGCAGATGGGAGGTGTAAAAGCTCTGCAGTGGCAGCCCTGCTCTGCTCTGGGCCCTGCTCTGCTCCCCTCTGATCTACTCTGCCCCTGCTCCCCTCTCCTCCGCTCTGCTCTGCCCCGGTGTGATTGCAGCCGCCAGCCAGGATGAAGTCAGCACTGACAAAGTGCTCCCATTGATGGATGGACAAAGCCGGGAACTGGATGTGAGAATGGATGGGGGCAGAGTGGGAATTTAACACAGACAAACATAATGAAAGACCGAGAGGAATGACCTGCTAAATCATTCTGGCAATACAACTCCCTGAGCAATTTACTTACTACTAACTGAACACTGGAGGATTGTTTGCATGGGTAAAAGTGGGCCTTGATGGGGGCATGGTTTTCATTCAGCTGGGTAGGCATGGGGCTAGGCTGACTTCACACAATTGTTTTATGATTGCCTACAGATGTATGATTTTAATTTGAGCCAGTTTGCTACAGTAGGAAAATAATCCTGCAGCAACAAGAAATGTGAATTATTATGTGAATTATAATTAATCTAATATTTTTATAGTGGTTGATCAAGTTTGACATTTTGAAGTCGAAATTACACACTTTAGAAGCCTTTTTAAACCTTGAATACACTAAGTTAGCATTTCCTGCCGTGCATGAAAATTCTCAGTAACAAAAGTGATCAAATTAAGATCCTACATCTGTAGACTAGCAGATGCTAGTCAGATACACACAATCTAAGGGGTAAGACTCACCTCTAGGCTGTATACAGAAGGCTGTAAATTGCCTGTGTGTTCAAGCACAGGTCAATTTGCAGTGCCTCAGAGCACAAGGTAAAACAACAGATACTTGAAGTACCTCATGGCCTGCGCCCATAGGCATAGGTCTGCTACACTATGTAGGGGGGAGAGGAAAGTCTCAATATGCCTCCAAATTGTATCCTATTCCATATATAGTTCCCATGGGTCCTTGTCAAAAGTAGTGCAGTATAAAGAAATAGAGTGCCATTTGGGACTCAGCCTACGTGGGGGAGAGGAAGGTATCAGTCTGCCCCTTTCCCTTGTTAGATAGAGAATGAATTCTCATTACCATTGCACTAGCACTCCATTAAATGTCAGTGGTGATGGTGGATGGAGCCGTGGAAGATTACGACTAATGCTGTTGGCCTTAGGAACTCCGATTAGAACCATTCTCATTAATCAGAGACCTGAGAGAGAAAAGCAATTTAAAGGCATGGTCCGCACAGAGTAAGGGGCAGGGCAGGGTAGCATCCTGTCACTGAGACTGTGGTGGGACACACACACACACACACACACGCACGCACGCACGCACGCACGCACGCACGCACGCACGCACGCACGCACGCACGCACGCACGCACGCACGCACGCACGCACGCACGCACGCACGCACGCACGCACGCACGCACGCACACACACACACACACACACACACACACACACACACACACACACACACACACACACACACACACACACACACACACACACACACACACACAAAGCAAAGCAAAGACAAATGCAACACAGGTTTATCTGGTCAGATTAATTGGAAGTGAGGAGCGTCAGGATAACTGGCCTTCATGTGTCCTTGATAGACATAATGAAGGGGTAGTAAATGGGTGTTGTGTGTGTGTGGTGTCTCCTTTAATTTCATCTTACATGTACCCAGAATTTTACCAACACTATACACCATAGGATACAATAATACAAGAGGAATAATGATATTTGGCTATTTCACTCTCTGTGTTCATGTACAAGCCAAACTTACATCCATGCACTTGGAAGCCCTTGTTAATGGAGGGACAAACAAGTATTCCTGCATCCCAAATTGCACTTTATTCCCTATATAGTGCACTACTGTTGACCAGAACCTTGTGGGTGTCCAAGGGAATAGGGTGCCATTTGTGATGCAGATTATGTCTCAGGGTTAAACTGGGGGCACCAACCTGTGTTTGGTTCTCAATTAACACCTGTCACTGCAGACAACTCACTGCGTGAAGTTACTGTGACACTCCATAGAATGCTGTTTTCAGGTTGTTAACCAACCACCTGGGGAATAACAGAACAGAGGGACCCCTCTATTGGACTCAATGGGGTCTGTGTCCAAAATGTCACCATAGTCCCTATGTGGATCACTACTTTTGACTAAGGCCCATAGGGAAACCCAAAGGGCTCTGGTCAAATGTAGTGCACTACATAGCGAATAGGGGGCCATGTCGGACAGAACCAATGTATTCTGTGAACAGAGGAGGGAGATGGAGAAGGACCATAATAAATATTGTAGGCCATGTGGTATCATTTTCTTCAGCTGCTCTTGGGGAGGCTGTTGGTCTGGACTATTCGTTTTTTTGGTGTGTGAAAAAAAAGTGTGATATGATACACCATATATACAAAATTATGTGGACACCCCTTCAAATGAATGGATTTGCCTATTTCAGCCACACCTGTTGCTGACCAGTGTATAAAATAAAGCAGACAGCCATGCAATCTCCAAAGACAAACATTAGAGAATGGCCTTACTGAAGAGCTCAGTGACTTTTAACATGGCACCATCATAGGATGCCAACTTTCCAACAAGTCAGTTTGTCAAATCTCTGCCCTGCTAGAGCTGTCCCAGTCAACTATAAGTGTTGTTATTGTGAAGTGGAAACATCTAGGAGCAATAACAGCTCAGCCGCGAAGTGGTAGGCCACACGAGCTCACAGAATGGTACCACCGAGGGCTTAAGCGCGTAGCACGTAAAAATCATCTGTCCTCAGTTGCAACAATCACTACCAAGTTCCAAACTGCCTCTGGAAGCATTGTCATCACAAGAACTGTTCGTTGGGCGCTCATGAAAAGGGTTTCCATGGCCGAGCACCCGCACACAAGCGTAAGATCACCAAGCGCAATGCCAAGCGTCATCTGGAGTGGTGTAAAGCTCGCCGCCATTGAACTCTGGAGCAGTGAAAATGCGTTCTCTGGAGTGATTAATCACGCTTTACCATCTGGCAGTCCAACTGATGAATCTAGGTTTGGCGGATGCCAGTAGAACGCTACCTGACCCAATGCAAAGTGCCAGCTGTAAAGTTTGGTGGAGGAGGAATAATGGTCTGGGGCTGTTTTTAATGGTTCAGGCCCCTTAGTTCCAGTGAAGGGAAATCTTAACACTACAGCATACAATAACATTCTAGACGATTCTGTGCTTCCAGCTTTATGAGTTTTGGAAATGCCCTTTCCTTTTCAGCATGACAATGCCCCCATGCACAAATGGGGAAATTGTGGAAGAACTTGCACAGAGCCCTGACCTCAACCCCATCAATCTCCTTTGGGATGAATTGGAACGCCAATTGCGAGCCAGGCCTAATCTCCCAACATCAGTGCCCGACCTCACCATTGCTCTTGTGGCTGAATGGAAGCAAGTCCTCGCAGCAATATTCCAACGTCTACTAGAAAGCCTTCCCAGAAGAGTGGAGGCTGTTATAGCAGCAAAAGGGGGACCAACATATTGGAATGAGATGTTCGAACCGAGCAGGTGTTCACTTACATTTGGTCATGTAGACTATATAATCGAGAGGAGTGAAGTGAGCCATGAATCCGAGTAGCCAGTGATTAGTGATAGAATCCTACACATGTGAACTAGGGGTGCAACAGTACAGGTATTTGTAACAAACCGTTTGGTAAGGGGACCTCGGTTCGGTCATTTTATTTTATTTATTTTTATTTTACCGTTATTTTACCAGGTAAGTTGACTGAGAACACGTTCTCATTTGCAGCAACGACCTGGGGAATAGTTACAGGGGAGAGGAGGGGGATGAATGAGCCAATTGTAAACTGGGGATTATTAGGTGACCATGATGGTTTGAGGGCCAGATTTGGGACTTTAGCCAGGACACCGGGGTTAACACCCCTACTCTTACGATAAGTGCCATGGGATCTTTAATGACCTCAGAGAGTCATGTAACGGGTGTCTAGTTCTTCCTCCTCCTCGGACGAGGAGAGGAGAGAAGGATCGGAGGACCAAAACGCAGCGGGTTGTGAATACATAATGAATTTATTGAAAGACAAAGACTAACACGAAAAACACTTGGAAAATTACAAAACAACAAAACGACGTAGACTGACCTAAAACATGAGAACTTACATAAAACATGAAGAACGCACGAACAGGTACAGACTACAACGAACGAACGAACAAACCGAAACAGTCCTGTGTGGTGCAACCTACACAGACACGGAAAACAATCACCCACAAACAAACAGTGTGAACAGCCAACCTATATATGGTTCTCAATCAGAGGAAAACGTCAAACACCTGTCCCTGATTGAGAACCATATAAGGCTAATTACAAGTGACCTAAACATAGAAACACAAAACATAGAATGCCCACCCCAACTCACGCCCTGACCAACTAAACATATACAAAAATAACATAAAACAGGTCAGGAACGTGACAGGTCAGCACTGTGAAGCCCGGTTCGTCCACACTGTGAACCCGAATGAATACATAAAACAACATAAAAAGTACTCAATAAAAACACTAGGCCTATAGGCTATTCCTACAGGCCATTCCTATAGGCTATTCTGTTGTAGGCCTATGCCTCTTGAGGAAATCTGATCTGAAAAAACATTTCAGGTTATTTCGTTAAAACATCTACAGCATATGCGCACGTTGTAATCAAAATGTAAACTTTAATTGCTGCATTTCAAACTGTCCTTTTGTGAGGCGCAGTTCTGTACAATGGCAAGCGGTCAATTAACCAGAATTGGAGGATCCTCGTTTAAATCTCCAGTTTGGGAAAATGTTGGCTTCCCAGATTACAATGACAATGGACAGAGAATTGTGTATAAAACGTTAACAGTATTTCGCCATGCTAAATGAGAATAGGCTATGCAGCTGCCAACACCTCATATATGTTGACACATTCATGCCGACATCACCCCAGTATAAGACGGAAATGCAAAGAAACAACAACACAACATTGTCTCCCCTCTGCATTCAAGCAGCGCTTGGCAGCTGATTCTGACCAGACCAAAGAAATTACGATAAGAGCGATAGGTAGGCTATGTTTGTAAGAAAATAGAGTCTTTGCTTTATAGCCACGTACAGTTGAAGTCGAAAGTTTACATACACTTAGGTGGGAGTCAGTAAAACTCGTTTTTCAACCACTCCACAAATTTCTTGTTAACAAACTATAGTTTTGGAAAGACGGTTAGGACATCTACTTTGTGCATGACACAAGTAAGTTTTCCAACAATTGTTTGCAGACAGATTATTTCACTTATGATTCACTGTATCACAATTCCTGTGGGTCAGATGTTTACATACACTAAGTTGACTGTGCCTTTAAACAGCTTGGAATATTCCATAAAATGATGTCATGGCTTTAGAAGCTTCTGATAGGCTAATTGACATCATTTTAGTCAATTGGAGGTGTACCTGTGGGTGTATTTCAAGGCCTACCTTCAAACTCAGTGCCTCTTTGCTTGACATCATGGGAAAATCAAAAGAAATAAGCCAAGACCTCAGAAAGAGAATTGCTGACCTCCACAAGCCTGGTTCATCCTTGGGAGCAATTTCCAATGCCTGAAGGTACCACGTTCATCTGTACAAACAATACTACTTAAGTATAAACATCATGGGACCACACAGCCATCATACCGCTCAGGAAGGAGACGCGTTCTGTCTCCTAGAGATTAACGTACTTTGGTGCGAAACGCACAAAGCAATCCCAGAACAACAGCAAAGGACCTTGTGAAGATGCTGGAGGAAACAGGCGCAAAAGTATCTATAGCCACAGTAAAACTAGTCCTATATCGACATAACCTGAAAGGCCACTCAGCAATGAAGAAGCCACTGCTCCAAAACCACCTTAAAAAAGCCAGACTACGGTTTGCAACTGCACATGGGGACAGAGATCGTACTTTTTGGAGAAATGTCCTCTGGTCTGATGAAACAAAAATAGAACTGTTTGGCCATAATGACCATCGTTATGTTTGGAGGAAAAAGGGGGAGGCTTGCAAGCCAAATAACACCATCCCAACCGTGAAGCACGGGGGTGGCAGCATCATGTTGTGGGGGTGCCTTGCTGCAGGAGGGACTGGTGCACGTCACAAAATAGATGGCATCATGAGGTAGGAAAATGATGTGGATATATTGAAGCAACATCTCGTTAAAGCTTGGTCGCAAATGGGTCTTTCAAATGGACAATGACCCCAAGCATACTTCCAAAGTTGTGGCAAAATCGCTTATGGACAACAAAGTCAAGGTATTGGAGTGGCCATCACAAAGCTCTGACCTCAATCCTACAGAAAATTTGTGGGCAGAACTGAAAACGCGTGTGCGAGCAAGGAGGCCTAAACTCAGATACATACACCAGCTCTGTCAGGAGGAATGGGCCAAAATTCACCCAACGTATTGTCGGAAGCTTGTGGAAGGCTACACAAAACATTTGGCAATGCTACCAAATACTAATTGAGTGTATGTAAACTTCTGACCCACTGGGAATGTGATGAAAGAGATAACATCTGAAATAAATCCTTCTCTCTAATATTATTCTGACATTTCACATTCTTAAAATAAAGTGGTGATCCTAACTGACCTAAGACAGTGAATCTTTACTAGGATTAAATGTCAGGAATTGTGAAAAAACTGAGTTTAAATGTATTCGGCTAAGTTTTATGTAATCTTCCGACATCAACTGTATATGCGCCCATTCTCTGTGGTTGAGAATAGCGGGTTTTGGCACCTCGTGAAAGGACTCGAGCCACGTTACAAACTTCCCACTTGCGCCCATTTCAGCAAGCAGGTACCCGCTCTATATAAGCAAACCAAGCAGAAGTTTTCAATGATTTGGCCAACGCACCTTGTGTTGGACATACTTAATTAAGGATACACCCTTTTTTTCCAATTTTCGCCGAAAATGACATCTAACTGCCTGTACCCCAAATCTAACTGCCTGTAACTCAGGCCCTGAAGCAAGGAAATGCATATTCTTGGTACCATTTAAAAGGAAACACTTTGAAGTTTGTGGAAATGTGAAAGGAATATTGGAGAATATAGCACAATAGATCTGGTAAAAGATAATACAAAGAAAAAAACAACCGTTCTTCTGTATTTGTTTTGTGCCATCATCTTTGAAATGCAAAAGAAGGGCCATAATGTATTATTCCAGCCCTGGCCACTAAATGACAGCAATGTATGTGCAAAGTTTTAGACTGATCCAATGAAACATTGCATTCATGTTCAAAATGTTGTATCAAGACTGCCCAAATTTGTTAATTAATTAACTTTCATGTTAAAAACTGTGCACTCTCCTCAAACAATAGCATGGTATTATTTCACAATAATAGCTACTGTAAATTGGACAGTGTAGATACATTAACAAGAATTTAAGCTTTCTGCCAATATCAGGTATGTCAATGTCTATGTTCTGGGAAATGTTATTGTTACTTACAACCTCATGCTAATCGCATTAGCCTACGTTAGCTCAACAGTCCTGTGGAAGGGACACCGATCCTGAAGAAGTTTTAATAACAGTGATAGCCAATCACATTACCTCGGAGTGGGAGATGTACCGTGCTACAGATACACTCAGAGTGCGTTTGTAATGAAGTGGGAAGTTACCACATATGACTGGGAAAAATCCACTTAAAACGGCCCTCAAACTGGTCATTTCTAGTGGGAAATACTTCTATCATCCTGAGCACCCACTTCTCCCACATGGTGACCTCTGACATCACTTACTAAGAAAATGGCCTCTATAACATAATTTTTGGCAGTTAAATGCAACAAAAACATTATTTATTAAAAGCAATCTATTAATGTGGTTTTTGAGCTCTATAATTTCTTTACAACCATGATAGCTGTACTTTTAGTTTATTGTTGACACAGTAAATTCTCCAGTCCCGCGTGGTTACAAATGCAGCATCAGAATGGAAACTTGAGAGGCCCAACGTAACAATCCGGTCACAACAGACAATGCAAGGAACATTATGAATGCTGATCATTGTAAATGGCATTTATATAGCCTGCTGTGCCGAAACTGAACCATGATCCCAAACCGCAATATGTACCGAACCGTGGGTTTGGTGAACCATTACACCCTCTAGTGTGAACCCTCTATCTTCTTCCTCTCTTTTTCTCTTTCTGACACTCTCGGCTCTCTCCTCTCTCTCACTCTCCCCTCTCTCTCTTTCTGTGCTGTTGGTCATCTCAAGTATGTACCTCTCGTCTCTTTGCTCTTTTAGTGGCCTGTATGGCGTCACAGTGTCAGTGTATCAGATCCTGTCCTATCCCTGTCGGTCCTTGAAAAAGCAATCCCCAGATAAATGATTCAAAAAACGAATAGGAAGTCAATGATGACTTAATTCATGTTTGTTCCCTCTCTTGCAATGCTTCTCCATCTGTGAAGTGTATTTTGTGCACATTCGTTTACCCTACGCAGGTTGTTCTACCACTACCCTACAACAGACCAATCCACCATGTTTTTATCTTCAGCACTTCTCCCTTTCTAACAAATACTTATCAGCAGTTTGTGAAGTAATGAATGGGGATCATCCATCTCAGAGCCTGTCGATATGGTAATGACTCTGCCTCATCGTTATGGTTACACAATCATAAATCATTCCCTTTACCAGAATGCTTAGCAGCTGTGGCAACAAACTCCTGGAACCCTGGCTGGGAATAAAATACTGCCTATGGTGATTAATGCCCCAACATTCTGTTGCTCCTGCACCTTAATTGTTTTCAGATTTTCAAAGAAATCCTGGATGGATTGTATATCAATAAAACTATAAGTCAAGGGGTTTCAACAAAAGAGGGGAAAGTTTAGTAAATCATAGTGGTTTGCTTTCTACCTATTCAACTCTCCATGCATTCTGGTAATGGAGTTCAGGGTAATGATATACTGTATAGTATATATGGTATAGCAGCCTCGTCACAACCAGGTTTCCCTAAAACGGGAAGCCTGGGGAAGTTCGGTGGCAGAAATCAGCTAAATAGCGGCCGGAACCCGGTGTTAATCAGTAAATCTATTTGAATCAGTTTGCATTTATTGCTGTTATAGTAACATGTCAAACCAATCAAATGCCTTGCTTGGGCAGAGCACTGGTGACAAAACATTTTAGAACGTTTGCAACACGCTAGTTTTCACAGCATGTATCTGTTCATTTGAGATGAGCTAAAATTGCAGGAAGGGGGGAGAAATGGTCTACAATACTGGCCATTTTAATATATTTTTTTTTATGTTTCTGAAGTGATATTTGGCTGTAAAAGCTAGCATGATGAACAAGTAACTAGCCACAATGAGGTTTGTTTTGAGACAAGTCAGCTAACATTGTAAGCTACCTAGGTATAACTAACTGTCTAGCTAGCTATTAGCTCGTTACATTTCTGGCTGTTATCGACAAATGCATTTGATTACATCAATATAGCTAGCTAATAGGAAGTTAGCTAGCTGATGACATTTAATTAATTTAGATAAACAGTGTGTAAAGCTAGTTAGCTAGCAGCTCAATTGAGTTAGCCCACAAAGTGTCCTACTGTAGCCAACTAGCTAATAATACAATGTTTTTTATATTTATATAGCAATCCACAGCTGGTGTTAACAAATAGCACAAAGCCTATGCAACAACTATCTCGCCAGTCACTTCTATTTCAAGTGATGTGGTTTGTAAGAGTTGGCTTACTGGCTGTTTAGAAGCAGTTAGCTACCATGCTAACTTTAGCTACCATGGCTAACATACTGTAGCTAAATGGCTGGCTGACAAGAAAGCATGTCAAAGCAGATCTTCCACACAACAACCATCTCTTCATTCCCTTCTATTTTAAATCTATTTGAATCAGTCTGCATTTATTGCTGTTATAGTAAAGTGCCCTAGTAGTTTTATTGTGCGTTTCCAAATCCCGAATCCATCAATACTCTTTGATTTGGTGCTCGGGCAGTCTGCCCCAGTGCCCCCACGTGGTAGCTAATTTGATTTTTCCAATTGTATGCACGTCTCATTGGCTGAGATGTCAAATAGTTTTTTATTTTTTACCAGTATACGCCCAAACCACTCTGTTGCTTCCTAAAAGGCCAAGCAGGGGCACAGAGAAAAGCTGCTTTTCTTAATTATATATTTTTTGGAAGGACATCTATTTAATTCATATTGTAATACATGTTTGGTAATATTTCATAAAAAATCTGGAAGGCTGGACCAACACTTTAATAACAGAAAAAAAACTGGCAATTCATTTGAAACTTCTCATAAAACGTCAATGGACTATATATTGCTGCAACAGAAGAGGCCAAGATAGGGCTAAATATCCGTTTGAACCTCGTTTATTTTGGCCTTGCTGAAGCAGGAAGGAGCTAGTGACGTTAGCTAGCTGAGTGAGAGTGAGGAAGGAAGGGGTTAGCAACGTTAGCTAGATGAGTGAGGGGGAACAAAGACAATTAAAAGTGATAGGACTTGTCACAAGAGTGTCAACTGCAGCCAGGATGGAAGCAATTTATTCAACAAATTGTCCAAATACATGAACTGCTGCCCGGTGTGTATGTGTGTGTCTTTGTCTGTTCTGGGTATGTGTGTGTGTGTCTGTGTGTAGGTGGAAAAATGTGATTGTTGTTTCCTCTCGATGAATCACGGCAAGCAGGATGCACGGCCGATGCAAAGTGGGTGGTTCAGTGTCCTGATAACAATTTAAATCCTGTTATGGCTAATGCTACGGTAATGCTGTTGTAAAAATTGAACATGACACTCAAGCAATTTATTATCTTGTGTTTTTAACCTTGGATATGGGCTTTGTTTGTCCAAGCATATCATTTTGGTTCTCCTGGAAGTGTACTCTTGATAAAAGCATGCATTTTTCATTATATGGAGATTGGTATTTGTAGGAGAGAGAGCGGGAGAGAGAGAAAATGGAACAAAGTGAAAGAGATGGAGGAGAGATGATATATGCTTCAACTACAAAAAAAATGCTTGTAAGCACGGCGTGTCAAAGCTCTGTTGAAAAGAATACCAATTTAAGAAAATAGTAATTGATTTAGAAATTCAGGGGTCACCCATGACCAGAGTATTTCCTCGATGTATTGTTGTGTGATAGACTACATCTGTAACGCCAAAGCTTTTTGGCAAATTGGAAACTTATGCACGAGTCAATGAACATGCCCGTTTCTCAGGCTGTAACCGTATTGGCTGTGTAGTTTTCAAATGCATGATAGAGCACCTTTTTATTCTCCTTTCAGTCATTATATCTCACTTATTCTATTATAGGCACTATGAAAACATCTACCCATACTGTCTATGCAAGTCAATAATATGGCTTTTTCATTTGAACCTTTACTGGACACACCATACTTTACATAATCACAGGTTTATAATCTGTGCTGTTTTCAGCAAACAGCATTTCTTCTTGGGGTGTCAGTGGCCAAATCATTGTTTGTTGCATATCCTAAAATTGCAGCTGATTGAGGCTGTATAGGTTGCCACTAACAACACACTCATTT